>NC_136266.1:56018519-56203519 GCF_964187855.1 Myxine glutinosa | reverse complement strand
CCAAAGACAGCATTTGACCACAAGAACCTGATACCAACTGCAAAGCATGGTGGTGGAAATATTATGGTTTGGGGCAGCTTTGCTGCATCAGGGCCTGGGCAGCTCACCATCATAGAATCCACTATGAATTCTTCATTGTACCAGAAAGTGCTTGAGGATAATGTGAGGCCATCTGTCGGAAGTTGAAGCTTAACCGAAGTTAGATCTTGCAACATGACAATGACCCTAAACATACCAGTAAATCCTCCAAGGAATGGCTGAAAAGAAAGAAATGGAGGGTTCTGAAATGGCCAAGTCAAAGCCCGGATCTAAATCCCATCGAGATGTTGTGGCCTGTGGGGGGATTTGAAACGAGCTGTGCATGCAAGAAACCCCTCAAACATCGCACAGCTGAAAGAATTCTGCATGGAGGAGTGAGCAAAAATTTCTCCCAGTCGATGTCAGAGACTGGTAGACAGTTATAAGAAACGCCTACTTGAGGTTGTTTCTGCCAATGGGGGCAATTAATATCACCCGCTATTCTCAGGGATACGTTCCTTGAAAATGCCTCGGATTGCGAAACCGCGAATGGCGGGGCATTATTTCAATGGAAAAAGGGGAGTTTGGTTCCTGAATGTGAAAATCCGCAAATATCGAGGAACAAACTGCGAATGGTGAGGCAAAATCCACGAATGCCGATGAAAATCCCGCAAATGTCGATGAATATTCACGATTGCATGCCGTGCCATTGATTCAATGGGAAAAGGGAGACAGCTAATTGCACTAATCGATACTGTGGAGTGTTTTCATTCTGTACAGTAACTCGTGGAGATGACGTGTTATGCAGTTGGTGGAATATCCTGCAAAGCTGTTCACAGTGTGAATGGCAGGATATCCCCTGAAGCAATGTTTAACGTCTTTGGGATATCCCGTGAAGAATGCTGCAACACATTGTTTACGTGTGAACGGAGGCGAGATATTACGTGAAGCTATTCACAGTTTGAATGACGGGATATCCCGCACGAAACATTGTTTTCTTGTGAAAGGCAAACATTGTTTTCTTGTGAAAGCCGGTGGCATATCCCACAAAAGCCGTGAAAATGTCAAGCACAGCACCGTGAATGTAGAAGCAGGTCATGCTCGCTGCTCGTAGAAGATGTTTTTTGTGTATGTCCAGCTGCTTTGTGCGTGGCTGGTGAAAGATGGGTTTTATAAATGTGTCAAGCTGGCGGCTCGTGAATTTTTTTTTTTTGATCCCGATAAAAACCATGAATACATGGGACATAGGGCTGCAAATAGAGAAACAGGCCGCAATTTTCAATCGCGAATACGTGGAACCCGGGAATAGCGGGGTCTGACTATTTATATATTATAATAGCCGTAGATGATTCTGTCTGTCTGTCTGTTGGGCGTCTGTCCGGGGTGTGGCTTACTCGGTTTGCAGAGTAGCTCCACCCATAGCTCCACCCATTCTGGGAGAGGCTTTGCTTCATATAAACAAATATCCACCATTTTATTAACTCGCATAGCTTTGAGGCCTGTTTTGTAGGCCCGTGGTGTCTTGCTCTCTCTCCCAGTTTTATTTCAAATCAAATTCGATATATCATTTCATTTTTCACAGTCACTAACATAGTTTTAGACTCGGTTGAAAAAAAACAGGAAGAAAATCCAATGAAAGTTGCCGTTTATAGAACGAAATGAATTCTCAAGGGCCTGTAACTTCAAGGCCATTGAGTCTCTCTCACACCTTTATCTCCAATCTAACTCACCATCTGATTTCATTTTTATCGATGGTTTTGGACTCGGTGTCAGCAATAATTGAGAACATTCCACAGACGCGGGAAAATGCAGAGATATATTTTTTAAAATCGCGTCATGATGTATCATACACCGCCCAACATGACACCGACGGCAACGTGTCGACATATATTAAAAATTCGCTTTTGCTTTTCCGTTAAGATATATTACTTTTTCGTTTGATGACAGTCGTCACAAAAACGTCAACAATTATGCCGACATATATTTCTTCGTTTTTATTTAATTCAACATTATTAGCCGGAAGTAAAATGTGTTTCAGGAAATTACCGAGAGATATTTCTTCGTTTTTTAAAATTAATTATGTGCGCATACAGTTTAAATAGGTTTATTTGAAATCTTTCATTTTCAACAATATAATTTACTTGCCATTTATCATTTGATGATTACGAGACACTTCCTCTTGAGGATCGTGACAATTCATGCGCTGCGTGGAAACTTCTATTTCCAAAATGAATGAGACGATCGATGAAGAACGCAGACTTGAACAGGATGCAGCAAGAAAACGAATGAGACGGGCGAACGAGTCCATCGACGAACGTCAATGCAAACTTGAACATGATGGAGCAAGAAAAAGAACGACACGGGAGAAAAACGAGAGAAACGAGATGGGGAAAAGCCGATTGGAGAGGCGAGTGAGGAGCGATTGGAGAGGCGAGTGAGGAGCGATTGGAGAGGCGATGTGGAGCGATTGGAGAGGAGTGTGAGGAGCGATTGGAGAGGAGTGTGAGGAGCGATTGGAGAGGAGTGTGAGGAGCGATTGGAGAGGAGTGTGAGGAGGGATTGGAGAGGAGTGTGAGGGATTGGAGAGGAGTGTGAGGGATTGGATAGGTGAGGGAATGTGAGGGATTGGAGAGGTGAGGGATTGGAGAGGAGTGTGAGGCACGATTGGAGAGGAGTGTGAGGGACGATTGGAGAGGAGTGTGAGGGACGATTGGAGAGGAGTGTGAGGGACGATTGGAGAGGAGTGTGAGGCACGATTGGAGAGGAGTGTGAGGCACGATTGGAGAGGAGTGTGAGGCGCGATTGGAGAGGAGTGTGAGGCGCGATTGGAGAGGAGTGTGAGGCGCGATTGGAGAGGAGTGTGAGGCGCGATTGGAGAGGAGTGTGAGGCGCGATTGGAGAGGAGTGTGAGGCGCGATTGGAGAGGAGTGTGAGGCGCGATTGGAGAGGAGTGTGAGGCGCGATTGGAGAGGAGTGTGAGGCGCGATTGGAGAGGAGTGTGAGGCGCGATTGGAGAGGAGTGTGAGGCGCGATTGGAGAGGAGTGTGAGGCGCGATTGGAGAGGAGTGTGAGGCGCGATTGGAGAGGAGTGTGAGGCGCGATTGGAGAGGAGTGTGAGGCGCGATTGGAGAGGAGTGTGAGGCGCGATTGGAGAGGAGTGTGAGGCGCGATTGGAGAGGAGTGTGAGGCGCGATTGGAGAGGAGTGTGAGGAGCGATTGGAGAGGAGAGTGAGGCGCGATTGGAGAGGAGTGTGAGGCGCGATTGGAGAGGAGTGTGAGGCGCGATTGGAGAGGAGTGTGAGGCGCGATTGGAGAGGAGTGTGAGGCGCGATTGGAGAGGAGTGTGAGGCGCGATTGGAGAGGAGTGTGAGGCGCGATTGGAGAGGAGTGTGAGGCGCGATTGGAGAGGAGTGTGAGGCGCGATTGGAGAGGAGTGTGAGGCGCGATTGGAGAGGAGTGCGAGGCGCGATTGGAGAGGAGTGCGAGGCGCGATTGGAGAGGAGTGCGAGGCGCGATTGGAGAGGAGTGCGAGGCGCGATTGGAGAGGAGAGTGTCAGGTGGAGAGGAGTGAGGGGTCACATATAATATGTGAAATAAATAAATTGTGTTCATTCCACCATTTCTGGATCTGATGACTTGCCAGTAACCATTTTGTAAAAATGAATGTGCAGCATCTAACTCAATATGTCGAAATGTCACACACGTCCATGCCCGTGGGATTCCCACGGGTGACCCCACTAGTTTATATATAATACTATTAAAATTATATTTTCTCGTAATGGCCACTGCGTTGACTGCAGTAAATATCCGGAATTTTTTTCCAATACCACTTTTGCAATCATTATTTTATTTCAATGTAATTATTTACGTGAAGACTGTGCAACACAAATCACCTTCCTACCACTTCCACAAACCTTCAGTTTCGCAGTGCTTGGACATGTTAAATGAGGTGGTGTAAGACATCGCCATGTCATGTAAGACATCGACTGCTTCAACAGTGCTAAACTTCTGGATTTTAAAAATAAAACCTTAAATTCATTATTTCATTTCAATTGAATCATAACTTGAACACTGCGTGTGGTGACGTGTTCTATGAACCCTCCAGTTTTTTTACTTTTATCTTTTTAGTCGATCTTATCGATTTTTAAATGGTTCTGTGCTGTCATAATCTTGTCACCCTTGAATGTGCAATCTTTTCAGGCCATGTTTTCTTTGTGGAGGATGATCTAAGGAAACACAGTAAATTGAAGGTGGACAGGCGCTTCTACTCGGTGCTAAACATCCTGCGGCACAACATTCGTCTGCGTGAGGTTCGAGGTGGAGGGCTTGTTCGCTATGTGCTTGTCTGAGCTGATTAAAAAACAATTTTTGTTGTTGAAAACATACTTATTAATGTACAGTAGTTTAATGGTTTTGCAGCATGTTTCACACTTGCGTATGTTGAGATTTGCAGTTTTTCAGTTGGAATGTCGAATCTATCTTTGGTAGAAATTCCAAGGTCTCTGGTTCGAATCTGGGTTGACGGATCAGGGCTCCATATGATAAAAGCTACATACACAGTGGGGTGGGAATATGCAGATGTTTTTTTTGTTTGTTTGTTTCTTTCTTTCTTTGTTTGTGAACCTGAAATATTTGTTATACCTTTTGTTAACTTTGATTGCTATTCGCTCAAGTTGTGGCACATGTAAATACCACCGCTGTTTATTTTGTGACCCTATTTACTTGACTACTTCCAAAAAAAACAAATAAAGAACATTACTTTTTCACTGTTTTGTAGGTATTTTATTCTTGAGTTGTCCTTGGAATCATAAAGTTGGTTGTATAATTTAGATAATTAACAAGAAAACTTTCTCAGAATTTTTACATTATTATCAGACTATTTTATTTGTCGCATTGTGGCTTAGAGAATCTGCTCTGAGTCTGGGAGGTCAGTGGTTAGATTTTCACCCTGGCCAAGTGTATACCAAAGACTTTACAACTGGCATGTGCTGCTTCCTTAATTTGCACTCGGCATTTAGAGGATGGAGCATGTACATGTACTGAGCATGTACATTGCATAGCTTGGCATTCCTGAAAGTATCCTACTGACCGTGGAGAGAAAGGCAACGCCACTAGATGGCACCGCTGGCACCAAGTGTGTTCCAGGAAGTTGAGTTTATGGCCAACCACCAAGGTCAATGGCCATATTTGTGGAATGTCTGTGCCCGAATGTGAGTGTTTGATTTGTGTGTGTGTGACAGTGTGCCTCAGAAACCGGAAGGAAAAAAGTTTTTGGTTACTTTAGTCTGAATCCCCTCTTTCCAAGATGGTACTGTACATCAATTTTCTCTCTCTCCCTCTCTCTCTCTCTCTAATGTGCCATACTCTTCACAGAGCATATGTGCTGACAAAGCAGTTTCCTGAGCAAGAGTTATGCTGAGTGGTTTATCATTGCCTTCCCAGCAGTAGTTAGGGCAGGAATTTGTAATTTGTGTAGGGTGCCGGCGATAGCTAGTATACTCTTCGCGAAAAACACCGTGGGGATCTTTGACGTCCACCAACTAATCTCGGCAGACGGGATATGCAGTTTAACATCCATCCGAGGGAGGGGTCACATTGATGAAACACTAGGATTAAAGTTTATAGCTGAGTCGAGATTCAAACCCAGAATAGATAGCTTAAAGGTGAGTGTACTTACCCCCCCTCTCTCTCTCTACCATCCTGCCAGTCCTACATCAGCTTTCCACAACCAGCCCCTTTTACTGAAATGGACTGTTTTATACCTCTTCCACACATAAAATATAAATTCACACTTCCACCCTGTTGTGCATGAGGTATAATTGTCGGATTCCTTTGACTTTGATCAAAAGAGTAATGCGTGATAGTGATGGAAGTGATTGAAGAGTTTTCCTTGAAAATGCCACTTCGAAGGTAGTATTTTCAATGTGCTTCCAAAGTCTTTCACATTGTACTATATTGTATGTCGTTCGGGTTGGAGTACATTGTCTTCCATAAAAACGGCTTTATTGAGTGTGTGCAATATCCTTAAGGTTGAAAAGGATGGCGCAGAGGTCATGCATTAACTTGTCCCGAAGAAACTGAATATCTACAGAACAATGCAAGAAAGCATACAGCAGGCATTTGCTGAAGACTTGGAATCATTGCACACCTCCTTATTCCATCCCCAGGCGCAGCACGACGTCATCGTCGGGCACCGAAGGTGCCCCGGCAATGTCGTACACTGGAGGATATGTTGTACTCCGCCCCTCCCTAATCCATCTCCAGACGCTGCATGACGCCATTGCTGGGTGCTGAAGCCCAGCAATGATGTGCACCGAAAGGGAGTACTCAGTTTTCAATCCTTTTATTACTTGCAAAAATCCAAGATTTTTAAAGTATATTGGTTGGGCTTGTGTGTTATTCTGTCTTGTCTGTTTGTCTGTCAGTCTATCTGTTTTTATGTCAATCGCCTACATGTCACAATTTTAAACCGATCTTTTTGAAACTGGACCGAATGGTACTGTTAGTCATAAGGAAGAAGCTTATTGATTTTGAGGTCAAACGGTCAACATAGGCCAATGGTCACCAACTTAGGTGCTCTTTCTAAAATCCTCAATTTTCATTCGATTGACTTCAAATTTGAACAGGATGTGTATATCTGGTCACTTAATTCAACCACCAATTATTTTGAGGTCAAAAGGTCAACATAGGCCAAATTTCTAAAATCGTAAATTTTCATCAGATTGACTTGGAATTTGAAGGGGATTTGCATATCAGGTCACTGAATTCAACCACTAATTACTTTTGAGGTCAACTTTGGTCAAAAGGTCAACAGGCTAAAGGTCAAAACTTAGGTGAAATTTCTAAAATCCTCAATTTTCATCCGATTCACTTGAAATTTGAAGAGGATTTGCATATGAGGTCACTGATTTCAACCACCAATTATTTTAGAGGTTAACATAGGCTAAAGGTCAACAACTTATTCTGGGGATTATGCAAGTATCATGCTATGCATGACACATTCTTGTTTCTTGTTTGTTTCTTTGTTTTCTTGTTTGTTTGTCTGGGTGATATCTCAGCTATCCTTTGAGCTCGGAAGCTGAAATTTGGGCACAATAGTGAGCATGTGCTTTGACAGAAACGATATTTTTATATATATTTTTGATTCATCAATTAATTTATTAATCACTTATTATCGATTTATTAATTCCTTATTTATTTTCTCTCATCTAGGCTATGTCTCAGGCACCTTTTGAGCTTGGAAGGTGATATGTGGACACGATGGTGACCAAGTGATTTAGCTCTAAAGAGTATTTTGATTTATTGATTAATCAATTATTTAATTTTTCGTTTAATTACATTAATGAAGCCGAAAAATAATAATCTTGTTTACTGAAACTGCATTAGCAACGGTCGGCCATACAAGACGTTAAAATAAGGACTGGTTTGATGAGAATGATGCTGAGATGCAGACAGCTCTCCAGGAGACATCACCTACATAGATGAGTCCTACCTTAATGATAATACCTAAACGTCCAAGAAAATGTCTTGCAACAACATTGTCAGGACAGTCCATTGCAGGCTCAGAGAAATTCAACATGTACGTAGTGTGTTCAAAAAGTATCCGACCTTTATTTTTCGTGCGTAAAAAAAAAGAAGCTAGGGAGGCGTTGATTGGTGCACGTATGTAGGCGATCCTAATGCGCACGCGTGAATTTTTTCCCACCTGCAGAAGCTGTCATTCGACGGCAGACCACCGATGAGTGAGGACATGTAAGTGAGCGCCGTCGGATTTTCGTTTTTGACAAAATGACGGAAAAACTTGAACAACGCTACTGCATCAAATTTTGTGTTTTTTGGCCTCGGGGATGTTGGATGCTTCCATTGTGATGACTGCAACTTGGTTTCTGGGTCGTACCCATAAACCCAGGACTCATCGCCAGTGATCACTGTGTTGAGGAAGCTGGGATCGCTGTTCACAGTCTCCAGCATGTCCTGTGCGATCTCCAAACGGAGTTGCTTCTGCTCAATCGTTAGCAGCTTTGGTACGAACTTTGCTGAGATTCTCCTGAAGCCCAAATCCTCCTTCATAATGGAATGAACGGTGTTGAATCTTGCGGATCGTTTCCACTTGGGAATCGCCAAGCTTTACACAAAATTTGATGCAGTAGCGTTGTTCAAGTTTTTCCGTCATTTTGTCAAAAACGAAAATCCGACGGCGCTCACTTAGATGTCCTCACTCATCGGCGGTCTCCCGTCGAATGACAGCTTCTGCAGGTGGGAAAAAATTCACGCGTGTGCATCATTAGGATCGCCTACATACGTGCACCAATCAACGCCTCCCTAGCTTCTTTTTTTTTTACGCACGAAAAATAAAGGTCGGATACTTTTTGAACACAGTAGTATGGCTGAGCAAAAAGGCAGATGAGATCCAGTCCTATGCAGTCAAACACGACACAAAGTTATTCTACGATGCCCTCAACATGATCTGTGGGTCAAAGTTCTTAGAAACATACCCGGTACTTAGTGCTGATGGTACGACACTGCTCAGCAACAAACACAACATCCTAGAGAGATGGGTAGAACACTTCAACATCGTTCTCAACCAGTCGTCAATCATGAGTGAGGAAGCAATTAATTAGCTCTCCAAGTTGAAATCACCATGTCACTTGCAGGTCCTCCCACTCCGACAGTAATTGATAAAGGCATCGGTCTGCTTTCAAATGGCAAAGCAGCAGTAGCAGATATAATACCAGCAGAGATCTACAAAGCCGGTGGGGCACATATGGTTAAGAAAGTTGTGGAACTCTTCCAATCAATGTGGATACAGGAAATGTTACCTCAAGAATAAAAGGATGCTTCCATTGTCAACTTATACTGTTCAAGCGTAAATTAAATTGGCAATTCTGTGATAACCCCGCTCCAGAGGCATCTCACTGTTTTCATGAATCAGAAAGATCCTTAGAACTCTGCGGAATCATTTACTGCAGCACATCGACTAGGCGGTGTTGCCATAAAGTCCGTCGGGCTTCAGAAAAGGCCAGGAATAGTTGACGACATGTTTACAGCACAAGGAACGAAACTGTAATCTCTATACAACTTTTATCGACCTGTTACAAAGGTTTTCACATTGTCAGCAGAGAGGGTCTCTGGAAGATCATTGTAAAGTTTGGCTGCCCAGAGAAATTCGTTGTAATGGTTTGGCAGTTTCATGACTGTGTGGTTGCTCATGTTCATGACCATGGTGTGTCTTCTGATCCTTTTCAAGCAAAGGCAAGCAAAGCTGTGTGTTGGCACAAACCCTATTTTCCATGATGTTCTCTGCTAGGCCACCGGATGCCTTTCGAAATTCCTTTATTTTTGATGACTGCATCGAATGCTGATAGTCAGTCTAACATGCAGCAGTGTGTGGATCACTTATTGGCCTGTGACAACTTTGGTTTTGCAATCAAGAAGAAGGCAGTAGGTATGCACCAACCTGCACCAGGCAAACCATATGTCGTGACTATCATCACAATGAATGGCCAGAATCTCGAAGCATCAATTACTTTGGAAGCACCCTTGTCACTGTGTTGTTCACATTGTCAATGAAATTGATGTCTTAGCCTTCAGAAGACTCTGTGCGCAAGTTTTGGACAGTAGAGGTAATCGATTTGCTAACTTAAGTGAAGGTATACAATAAACAACTCTGTCATGTGCTTGCAGAACATAGACTGTGCAGGGGACACCAGTAAATTGAACCACTTCCACAAGTGTTGCTTGAGGAAACTGGTAAGGATAAAATTGTGAGATAACTTCCTGATACGGAAGTCGTTACTCAGGTATATATGATATGCATCCACAGCCTACCGATGGAAATCGAGCTAAGATGGGCAGGTGACATCACCAGGATGTCCGATGAGCATCTACCAAAGACGTTTTGTCCACAGAGCATTTAAATCTGGCCACCGTTCCCACAGATGACAAGAAATGGATTCTCTCAAGTCATCCCTGAAAAACTTCAACATGGACGGGTCATGAGCGGTTCTTCCGCAGGCTAATTCAACCCAGTTCTATCTCATTCTTACCTGTGCTGCAGGCTTCGAGCTGAAGAGAAATATTGAGGCAGAAGAGCAGCGTGAGCTACGAAAAGTTGTGAATTTTTTTTATTTGGAAGTTTATTGCCGTTCATGCAGCGTCTTTTACACCACCTTATTTAACGCGTTACATTTGTTCTTCGTGCCTGTTGTTTGTGTCCTTCATGACATCCTTAAAAACAGCAAGTTTCCTGTTTGGAATGATTTTCAAATTTGTTTGACTGCTAGACAGGCAGATAGACTAAAAAATTATCTCTCGTCTTTGTGCATGTGTGATTGGGACAGATTCAGAGCCAAAGTACTGCTAAACTACAGCTTTGTGTTTCGATTTATGTTCAAAATATAACATTGAATTGAAATTAAGTTGTTCCTCGATCATAAACTGACGTTTGTAGACAGAAGGACAGAAGTGAACCAATTGCTTCACCCAGATTTTTGCTTTGTGCGTGCGGGGTAACAAGACAGTAATTTGAGATGTTTACCCATAGTCATCTTCAGGTAAGAAAGATTAACAAATGCCTTTGAGCTGTCTAGTAGTATCAGGTGGATTCTTGAATAGACTATAAATTGTCAGGTTGGTGTTTTGTGGAAAGGTTGTACAGGATAATTGCAAACTGCTCTGTCCCTCTGCATGCCATTAAGCTGTTCCAAGTTAATTCTAGAAGGTTCTAAATGGTAATATTTTAGATGGTTCCATCTGCCAGTATTAGCTGGCGGATTTAAAAGTTTCAAATTCCTGTCTAAGCTCCACCTTGGGTATTCGTCGATACCACTTGACGTTGTACTGCTTGCTCCTTCAGTGTAGTTGTTGTGCTGCTTGCATGTCCGAACAATATTTTAATGCCTCCAGGTGTTTACGTGTGTGGATGGCCATCTTCGGCTAGGAAGAGCAAACCAACAAGTGTTATCCTCAAGTTCAGTAGAATTCTGTCGTAAGTGTCCGAATGCCATTAGGTACCTCTTGCATTTATTCTGTGGCCTAAGAGCTTCCCAAAAGGAAATGTTATGGACACACCTTACAATATTTACATAACATTGTGCATTGTTTTTCTTCATTGGGATGATCTAATGTGCGACAATTTTAATGAAGTACTGTTGTGATGGAGATGCACTCGAATACTACTGTTACTATGCCAAGTACTACTACAACCCTCACCTCCCCCTCCTCCAATTATGTGCTCGTCCGTGGAAAGTTTTTGGCCCACATCTTTCAAGTACCTGATGAAGAATTTGTGACATGTTCAAGGTTCCAGTGAAAACTCACCTTTTCTTCTTGAAAGATACTGGGATATTTTACATCCACCAACTATAAATCTGGCAGAGGGGGACACTGCTTGACATCATCTGAGGGATGGTGTACTTTGTGATGGGACACCCTGCTTGCGAAGTGTCAGTTGGACAGTTTCTAGTTGGGTCGAGAATCAAACCCAGTCTCGAAAAATCAAAGGTAAGTGCACAACCTTTGTACCATCCCTATCGGATAGAGTTACACTATCAATTATAATACAGTACAGCGTGGCCACAATGTCTCGTCACCCCTTGTAAAAATTGTGACATTACCTTGGTGAGCAGTGTTGATTCGTTTCCTTTTTCCCCCTTTTTTCAGATTGAGTTAACGTAACCATGGGTGATACAAATGTCAGAGTAAAAATGAATAATTGTCATCTCTGGACCAATCAGAGACAATATATATATATATATATATATATATATATATATATATATATATATATATATATATATATATATATATATATATATATATATTTGCATTTATATTTGCGGATTAGATGTTATTTACCGAGCGGTGGTATTGCCGCGACCTAACAATTCCCCCGATTCTTCCCCAACTCACCCGATTCCACCCGACGTTGACCTGGTCGCGCTATGCTAAATCAATGATGGAAAAGACACAACGACTGGGATAAAGGAAACGACGCAAGGGGGTACAGTTCTCAAGACTTCCGGAGGAGGATATAATTGGTGGTGGAGAAAAGGGGTAGATTACAAGGTATGAAGTAAAGCACAGAAGAGATAGGCACTTAGACACAATCTTATCTATCCCAGACAGACCACAGACAAACGGAACAAGACTGACTTACACAGGGATTGATGGCAGGGAAGGACAGGCAGTCGATAGCACAAGGTGCACCTTGGCTCAGGGGCAGAATCAAGCACGGTCCAGTCCAGAGATGCGGGGAGGTATTGCAGCGCTCGGAGGTGGCGTCCTTCTCTTTCCAAGCTGAGGGCGCATCTGACGTCACCTCCCTCTTCCTGCGCATGTTCAGCGGGGAGTGACACGCCCTCGGCTCGTTGGCCCCGCCCCAGATGGGATCGGTCCGCCGCTTCTATTGGGTGCGGGGGGTTACCGGGCTCCGCCCTTGACGAGGAGCTGACAGCGAGCCCCTACGTGGTAACCCCGTCGAGCACATGCTCGATGGCGGCTCGTTGGAAAGGCTTGGTGCCCTTTCAACACCCCCTACCAACCAAGCCGGAGTGAGGACGCACACTCCCCGCGCCGCCGCCGCTGTTGTTGTTGTTGTTGTTGTTGTACCATGAGGAAGAGCTGCGGGGAGGTATTGGGAGGTCCTAAACTTCCTAACGGTGCCATACAATCACAATCTGGTGCAACGAAGAGTCAGAATTAATGGAAACGAGTCCTTAACTGACATAGACTAAGAATAACTAGCAAGATGTCCTATAGTTGTCTACGTGAGATGCGGTGGACCTGGATGCGACATTTAATGGGGGAAATAGGGGGAGGTCGGGTCTACAGAGTGTTGTTTACAGGAAATGGGACTAGGGAATGGGGGATTGGGGATAGTTGGGAAGTACGGAGGAAATAGGGGAATATTTACAAGCAGATATGGATGGATGCCAATCTCATATCCGCAACATTGCACCCTTCTCTACCTCGGGGCGTCCCGACCCGATAAATTTTTACTTACTTTAGTGTGGCACTCAGATGTAGTTCCCTCTACTATTAACTCAACCCTGAGTGCGACAGTTTTACAGATGTTCACAAATGAGTAAATATGTCCCCCTGCGACGTTGCACCCTTCTCCTCACAGAAACACACCCACAGGATAACCGAATCGCGGAAAGCATCCTCAAACTAAACATACAGCCGGTAGGGAGCATTATTTACACAAGACTACCCTGATATTTACACTACGATCCAGGACCTGTTCTTTGAGGAACACATGCAGATGTTATGCATAGAGAGAGCACGCATGCCAGCATCGATACACCAACCCACGAGTGCCCTGTGGCCCTACGGCCTTTAATAATGCGCAGAGCACCCCGTCCAAGCATCAAAAGCACCACCCCATACACACAGTCAGCACCATCCGGTGCACCAATAAAGTGTTCATAAAAATGCACAATCAAGTGTCCATGGTCACCGGTGGTGTCGCAGCCGGCCGATGTTCTGCCGCTGGTCTTGCCTTCCTGGAGTGCACTTGGCCTTCTGGCTTCTTTAAAAATAAAGAAAGGCGCCAACCGCGACCATTTCTAAATTGTGGCCGTCAGGGGGGCCAACTAAAAGTGGTTCACCTGTATGGCATAGGTGCCACGTTGACCCAGAGGTCCATCAACGGGTGGTGCTTGCCCGCAAAAGAACTGCGGTCCATGGTGGGCGGCCACAAAAATTGCGGTCCATATGGTGTATCGATCCAGGCAGCAAGCAGCGAAAGTACAGGCCCACAACTGCGGAGCCAGCACCTCTCTCTCCTCTCTTTCCGCCCCAAAGCCAGATCCTCGGAGGTGGGAGACAAAAGAAAACAAGTGAGTAAGGTGGTAAGGGCGCAAAAGTGCACGCAATGTAAGGTAATGCACACTGGGGGCACATGGGAACCAGGTGAGACAGGTACGTTCCTACCGTACGCCCCCCCACCCACCAGGTAACCTACATTGCCCCTCCCTTACCCCTTACTGTATCCACAAAACACCACACTACCCATAAACATCTACTTTACACATCAACAAACGTCCCTACTGTCTTCCCCGTTCCTCCCATAAACCAAATTCGTCTTCTCTCCCTCCTAACCAATCAAATTTGCCATCTCCAACTCAACATCAAAATTTGCCATCACCAATTCATCATCAGTCCCTCCTAAGGAGGGAGAGATGGAATCACCCCAATGTCTCATCCACGTCGTGATGCGTCTCACAAATCCACACAGCAATTCTCCCTTCCTGCAACACAGAACAAAGGAACACAGGTGTGGAGTCACCATCATCACAGGTAAGTGGCTGCGTATGGTGCGACAGGTTCATCAATCCTAACTATTTCCTAAATGACTTTAACAACTTTACATTACCCGGGGTCTTTCCCTGCCAATCCATTGGCCAACTTACACTATGGGTTCTAAAAACCAATTCCCATTGACCAAACTGTGGTGCTTCTCAATTTGGGGTCTCACTCCCCCGATTCATCTCTCGGTGCCCTCGCACAATTTCTGGGCTGTGACGTGTAGCTCTCCCAGCAGGTCTACCCACCTGCACACCTCCACCACTGTAGTTGCCACCCGAGCTTACCTGCTCCTCACCCTAACCTAACTAACTGGGGAAGGCCCTCTCGCACTCTCACCCCCTCAGTGCCCTCTCTGGCACGGGCTGCCCGATCCACACCCGGGATCCTCAGGCACCCACTGACACTAACGGCTCCCAGAGCCCACCTGCGGCCTCACCTGGCCGACATCCTCACAGTGGTGGAGTGCCCAAACCAACTACACACACTAACAGGCTACACGCCCAGCCATTTCCACAACACTAATGCACCCATCCACAATACCATTCTGCAACCGCACCACAAATGCCAATATCCAACCACAATTTACCTATACCTTCTAACTATTCTTTAAACTACCCTCCCCGGGTACTCGTGAAAAGGGGTCCACTCTTCCCCCATCCACACCTTCGCACCATGCACACCACTCTGTACCACTTACTCCAACTCTCTCCACACCACTCATTCCAATACTCCATGTATTCCACACACCTGTACTTGCACACCTGTGCTCTCGTACTTGGTGCCGCCTGCACCCTTCTCGCCCCTAAGCGCATTCGCGATGATCCACAACACTCACTACTCATACACTGCTCCACACACCTGTCCAGTTCTCACACAGCATCATCTCATCTAACTACTCCCCTCTGAAACTTGCGCTTCCCAGTCGTCCCTTTAAACTATTGCGCTCCCTCGTCATTATCATCCACACTAAACTACCTGCGTCCCCACTACAGGTATCAGTCACTAACTAATCTTAACGTTACCTAATGTCATCTTCGCTAGATCCCTACCCACAATATCCTAACCCACCCGGGCTAGTTTTCACTGCCATACACCCCATAAACTATAGCGCATTTGCCCCCCTTTTGTGAGGGATGACAGAGTTGCCATCCCACCACATCGGGCATCTCCCACTACCAATTTTGCACATCAAATTTCAACAAATCAAAAATTTGCCAATCACTACCCATCATCTGCCAATCATTACTGCCAATCCTTTGCCAATCATCAAATTTTGTTTTTCTCTAATTTTGGGTCCAAAACACTAACCTCATCACCCGTCTACTTAATAATGCCTCTCGGTGCGCCAATTTACTTCTAAAGCTCGGCTTCGTACAGCCAAGCCATGAATGCGGGTTGTTTGGTGCCAGCGGCTGGATACGTCCCGCATTCGGTGCAGGGAAGGAGGTTTACCCGGGCCGAGGTCCCACGCACCATCTCGGCACGGAGCCATCCCATGGCCCGATCTCGACCTGCCGGAATGCCTCAACAAAAAGTGGTCGCCATGACGACCCTTCTTATCGGGCTGCCAGCTCCGCATAGTGGAGCACGGACGCGGCCGTTCAAAGCGAGGCCCAGCGTGGATCGCGTACGGCGGTCCTTGCGAACCCGCCGTGGCTCGGATCCCCGCTGGTTCTCGCGGCACGCGAAGCCCGGCACGTACCGAGGGCCCGATTCGGCTAAAAGTCGCTCTAACCGCTAACCCGGTTACCGTCGATGCCTCACCTGCTTGCTTACATGCATACGCTACCCCTTTCTTGCTCATACATCCAGCTGTTCCCATGCTCCTCGTACCTTTCCTTACACACCTCGGTACACTCATTCCACTCACAGCCTTGGTCACACACCTGACCACCGAACACTTTGGCACACATTCGTTGTTCGCACACCTCACCAACACACCTCTTCGCGCCCCCTCCTCGGTCACCTCCTCTGTGACGATCACAGGGGTGCTCTCACTCGCACACCCAACCACGTGCCTCACTACCAATTCCAGCGTGCATTCCCACACACGCTCTACCATTCCAGGTGTGCTTCCTTTCTCACCTGTCACAACTAACTCACGCTCCGTGTCACTCTTACTACTCTCACCTCCACTCTTGACAGCGCACTCTTTCCTCATGCACCCGTCCGTTACACACCTTTCTCGCGCACACTCTCCCGTTACACCCTCTGTAACACTCACCACAGGTGTACACTCTTCCTTACTTTTGACAGCACCCTCAGTCCTTAGCACGCACTTTTTCCTCACACACCCCAGAGTCGGACTTTCTCGCACACCTCCTTTTTCGCACACCAGACCTGTCGCACACTTCACCAACGGCCTCTCACGAACACCCGGGTCCATCTCGACCCCCAAGCTTATTAAATCACCTGGCGCATCATACGCACGACCATATTGGTCACCACTTACACCGGGTCCTCTTTCTCTTCGCTTCTCCTCCATCACCTGCGAATCCCTCATCCGGTTAATGAGCACATCATCACGATCCGAACACAGACTTTGGACCAATTCTTTTACCTCCTCTTTTATCTCTTTCTTATCCTCTCTCCGTCGCTTCTTAATTTCGCTCACCCCTTCTTCCACTTCTTCTAATTTCTGCTTCACCTCTTTTATTTCCCGGTGCGTCTCCTCAAGCTCGTCCTCTAAGGCCACCTTGACCGTTTCTATGTGCGTCCTCACCTGCCGGTCCTTCGTCTCCATTACCTCTACCACCTTGTTCATTTTCCTCGTCAGGTCCTCATGTACCGTCTGACACTCTTTTTTAATTACCCCTACGTCCTTTTTCATCTCCTTCTGTGTCGATTTTAAACCCTCTATTACCGCTGTGTTCTTCTTTACCTGGTCCGTTAGTCCTTTTTGTCCCTCCGTCAGTTGTTCTACTCCCAGCGTCAACTCCTCTACACCACCTTGCAATTTTACAGTCCCCTTTCTCACCTCCTTCTCCATGCGCTCCTTACAGTGCCTCACCGCCTCGCGCACTCCTCCGACCTCCTCACTCACACCTCTTCTGATCTCTTCTCCCATCACTTGCATCTCCTGCCCAGATGCCACCCTCATCTGCTCCATTTCCTCCCTGTGAGCATCCAATTTAGTTTCTACCCCCATTCTGACCCCCTCTATCTGCTGCCCCATTTTTTAAACTTCCCTTTCCGCTTGGTCCCTCATGTCCCTCAATTTGCCTTCCATACTGTTTTATAACCCCTCTAACCCATTTTTCACTCCCTCTATCTGATTCTCCTGGGCAGCCATTCTATTTTCTACCCCCGTTAACCCCTCCTGTATTTCCCCTAATCTATTGTCTAATTTCCCAAATTTCTTGTCTAACCCCTCACCGGTACCCCTCGCTTCGTCCCTCATTACCCCCATTTGGCCCTCCAATCGCTCACCCTGAGCATCCATCCGGTTCCCCATTACCCCCATTTGGCCCTCCAATCGCTCATCCTGAGCATCCATCCGGTTCCCCCATTACCCCCATTTGCTCACTCTGAGCCTCTATACTGTTTTTCAAACCTCCAATTTGGTCTCCCATTTGTCCCATAAGGGCCCTCATTTGCAGGAAAAAAAGGTTCGAATCCACCAACGGCGCTGCTACGGTCGCGGGCGCGGTCGCCGTAGCCATGTGCGAGGCGCCATTTTGCGCGCCCGTAACCTCGTGCGCGAGGACGCCATTTTGCGAACCTGCCGCCCTCACTGCTTCGCTCTCCTCATGTCCCTCAATTTGGTCCTGGATCGACCCTGCCTCACTCTCCTCTACCGGAACCCAGCCGTCTTGATCCACCATAGCGCGACTTTCAAAATTTTGGGTTTTTATTTTAAAACAAAACAAATTTCGGTTACTTGTAATTTTGAGCGCGTTAAGCGCGCTTCGGGTCCGATCCCACTCCTGACACCAGTTGTTACGGATCGCGGATTAGATGTTATTTACCGAGCGGTGGTATTGCCGCGACCTAACAATTCCCCCGATTCTTCCCCAACTCACCCGATTCCACCCGACGTTGACCTGGTCGCGCTATGCTAAATCAATGATGGAAAAGACACAACGACTGGGATAAAGGAAATGACGCAAGGGGGTACAGTTCTCAAGACCTCCGGAGGAGGATATAATTGGTGGTGGAGAAAAGGGGTAGATTACAAGGTATGAGGTAAAGCACAGAAGAGATAGGCACTTAGACACAATCTTATCTAGCCCAGACAGACCACAGACAAACGGAACAAGACTGACTTACACAGGGATTGATGGCAGGGAAGGACAGGCAGTCGATAGCACAAGGTGCACCTTGGCTCAGGGGCAGAATCAAGCACGGTCCAGTCCAGAGATGCGGGGAGGTATTGCAGCGCTCGGAGGTGGCGTCCTTCTCTTTCCAAGCTGAGGGCGCATCTGACGTCACCTCCCTCTTCCTGCGCATGCTCAGCGGGGAGTGACACGCCCTCGGCTCGTTGGCCCCGCCCCAGATGGGATCGGTCCGCCGCTTCTATTGGGTGCGGGGGGTTACCGGGCTCCGCCCTTGACGAGGAGCTGACAGCGAGCCCCTACGTGGTAACCCCGTCGAGCACATGCTCGATGGCGGCTCGTTGGAAAGGCTTGGTGCCCTTTCAACACCCCCTACCAACCAAGCCGGAGTGAGGACGCACACTCCCCGCGCCGCTGTTGTTGTTGTTGTTGTTGTTGTTGTTGTTGTTGTTGTTGTTGTACCATGAGGAAGAGCTGCGGGGAGGTATTGGGAGGTCCTAAACTTCCTAACGGTGCCATACAATCACATTCTGGTGCAACGAAGAGTCAGAATTAATGGAAACGAGTCCTTAACTGACATAGACTAAGAATAACTAGCAAGATGTCCTATAGTTGTCTACGTGAGATGCGGTGGACCTGGATGCGACATTTAATGGGGGAAATAGGGGGAGGTCGGGTCTACAGAGTGTTGTTTACAGGAAATGGGACTAGGGAATGGGGGATTGGGGATAGTTGGGAAGTATGGAGGAAATAGGGGAATATTTACAAGCGGATATGGATGGATGCCAATCTCATATCCGCAACAATATATATATATATATATATATATATATATATATATATATATATATATATATATATATATATATATATATATAGAAGCTGTGGCTAAAAGCTTGTTGGGTAAATGCATCATGTGATATAGTTGAGCCAGGCCAAAGGAGATATGCTTGTTTGTATAGAGTTGGCTGAGAGACATTTCATAGTTGCGGGGCAGAACTGCTTCTTTGTGCTGAGCTGGCAAAAACATGTTTTATCTGTAGTTTGACCTTGTGCAAATGTGAAGCCAAGGGTCCGTTACATCAGCTTTTGTTCTTACCTTATACTTTGGTTTCCACTTTTGCCTTCCTTTTGTCGAAAAATAATTTGTATATATATTTGATGCAGTTTGAGTAGATTTTAGAGATCTGCATGCCCGAGGACAAACTTTTCTCTGTACGTACGTAATAAATAATCCTTTGTCTATCAAGTGTTGTCTGTCATATTTTGATAAAGGTGAACAGACTTCCACACAAGCAATTACACAATTGAACAATGGATTGTTATCAGTGTCTGGGTACATGAACTTCCACTAACAGGGAAAACAATGGAAGAGATGCGTGTCGACTTCCAGCAATGACTCTGCCAAAAAGCTCCCCATAAAAAGATACTTCTGCATTGGGAGCATAAACTCTTTGCAAGAGGCAACATATAAGATATTCCAAGAACTGAAAGGCCATCACCGAAAGGTCAGCAGTGTGATATGGTCGAATAATCTGTTGCCAGAGCATGTGCGGATGCTTCGGACATTTGACAAAATCCCAAAATGCGGAAAGGTGATATTCACTGATGAATGTGCCATGTACTGAAGCTCTCGAGCACAGACCATTCACATACACTTGGTTGCTAGAGCTTGTTGATTATGCTTTTTTTTTTTTTTTGTAGTTTGCTTTCTTTGTTTAAGGAAATATCATCATCATCATCTACATCATGCATCCTCATCAAGCCAAGTGGTCCAAAAGACTGCAGTGCATACTCTCCAGTTTAAGGAAATGTAGGTATGTTCGAGAGTTGAACGATTTATGTTGACATGATACCAGGATATGAAGATAGGGTATGTCTGTGAACAGGATATCTCAAAAGGTTATGGACGGATTTGGCCAAAACTTGGTGGACAGTTGGACAGGTGACAAATACAAGCCGATTCGATTTTGGTTAATGTCCAGATACAGATCCAGCCCATCAGTGGGCTACAAAATGTAAACTGTTCAGCCTGGCGGAGGTATGCGCTCTACCTAGTGCCGTTGTACTTACCCTGCACATGCGAAGCGAAAAGTGGGGTTAAGCAATTGGTTCCTGTCTGTCCGTCCATCCAAGTGTCTTATGAGTTTATGATCGTCAGTTTATGATCGTCAGTTTGTGATCAAGGAACAACTTATTTAAATAGAATGTTATATTTTGAACACGAATCAGAACATGGATAGAAAGGATAGGTCTATCTTTAACCATACAATTGACGGTCAATTAATCCTGACCGCACATACGCATAGAGCAGTGAGATAATTTTGAAGTGGCGATGCCGAGGATGCATGACAGAGGATGTTCCTAATCTTTAAATTCCTGTTTTATTAAAATTGAAGTCTGCACGGGTTATCGTGTTCTTTGAACTCTCTAGTTGAAAGTGTAATGCAAGAAAATTGAAGGTAGGATGAAGAACTAGTCTTGCTAATGAAGGTTAGTGTCGACCTTTTTCGTCGGATAGGTATAACGATGGATTAAATCAACAGATGCTGATTGAGGTATGCTAACCTCCTGGAAAGGAAGGATAGGTTGACATTTCGGGTGTTAACTCTTTGTCAAAAAGTCTGAAGCGATAGCTTCTTGCTTCCCATGGCCTTAGCATACCTCAGTCAAAATCCTGTTTTTTTTGTTTGTTTGTTTTTTTGTTTGTTTTTGTATACAAGATCGAGGCTCGTGAGAGAGCTAACATTAATCACACAAAAAGTCAAACCGACACACAAAACACAAAAAACAAGGGGAGCGGCAGACAAGATGGGGAGAGAGGGGGAAGGACACAAACACAACATTTGAGAGCAGGGACATCGGGAGAAATGTGGGAGGGGGAGGGCTTTGGGGGAGGTGGGAGAGGTATAAAACATGAACACTGTAAGGACTTCCAGGAAAGAAGTTGGAATTTCAAAAAAAAGGGAAAAAAAAGTGAATCGGGTGAATTAGCGGGGGTAGAAAAGATCAAGGTTTTGGATGGGGGAAGATAAGAGATGGTGGTGAACAGCTGTTTTGAAGACCTGGAGGGAGGAGTGGGATTGAAGGGAGTGGGGGAGTTTGTTCCAGAGGTGGGACAAAAGGGGAATGAAAGAGTGAAGGTGAGCAGAGAGCCGAGATTTTGGCAGTTTAACCATAAGAGGGTTGCAGGCAGATCTTGTGCGACCTGAAGGAATATTTGGGGGACAGCACAGAGAGAGCTGGGGGAGCAAGGCCGGAGAGGAGTCGGTAGAAGACAGAAAGACCACCAACCTGCCTACCGTGAGTGAGTGAAAGGCCCTCGGAGTTAGCTTCATCGCAGAAGATTCCAATGATTCTGAAATTCTGAAATTTCCAATGATCCAATTGATTTCATCCATTACTATTTTCTACGTCTTCACAGCCAAAGGCGGCAGATCGACTTTGTTTTTGCGTTGACCATTGGTCCAGCTGGTTGTCTGTCCGGGCGTGCATATCAGATTTGCTTGGTTTTGTCCAAACTTGATAGAGCTATGTACTATGATGCAAAGATGAACTAATTATATTTTGGGTTAAAATAGGTCAAGTCTATGGTCATGTGACCTTTAATTGAAAATATTTGTTACCACAATAACTTGTGAACCACAGAAGGGATTTCAACTAAACTTGGCACAACTATGGACTGTGATCCAAAGATGAACTGATTCGGTTTTCGGATCAATAGGCCAAAAGTCATGTTCCCCTTTGTAAGTAATAATGCAGATGATATCTCGAGTTAGAAGCATCTGACGTTTTCTTTCTTCTTACCTCTCTCCCTCTCTCTCCCTCTCTCTCCCTATCCCTCTCTCTCTCTTGCCTGTGATCTTTAATTTTTCACGTGACCTTCAACTGAGATCAAACAACATTGAGTTGACATCTAATACGAGTGGAGGCATTTATGTCGATGCATTTATGTCAAATTCCATTTTCTAGTTCTATTTGTATACAGAGTTGAGACTCGTAGAGGAGCTAGAACATCGAACATACCAGGATGGCACAGAACAAAAAGAACAGTAAAAAGATGGGATAGGGGAGGAACACACCACCAGTAGGGTAGAGAGACAAAATAGAGTGAGGCTTGGAGGAATAAGGGATGTGGGGAAGAATGAAAGCATTGGGGGTGGTGGGGGGGGGACACCTAGAGATGGTGGTGAACAACTTCTTGAAGTGGATGAGATTGAAGAGACCGATGAAGTGAACAAGATGGATACAACCACAAACTCTCAATCACAGAAGTGGACAGGAAGACTGGGGAAGAAACATAAATCGAACAAAAAAATCAAATATATACAAAATATATATATATATTTATTTATTTATTTTTAAAATGGAAAATTAATTAAGAGGATAGTGAGTGAGTGGGGGTTGTGCGAAGGTGGGGGCTGCAGTGTAGATGCAGTAAACCTGGAAACTCACAAAGAGGTTGGCTTGGGAATGGTTAATTAAGGTAGAAAATATCGTAGTTGTGAATGAGGGATCACCTCAGATAGTGGTGAGCAGTTTTCTTGAAATGGGTGAGATTGAAGAGACTGATGGAGAGGCCTCCCGAGTAGATAAAAGTTAAAATGAGCCAGGGAAAGACTTAGGATGTGCAGTCGGCGGCAGGCTTTTGAGAGTGAAGGAGTCTGTAAGCCCTCTGTAGAAGACTGGATGTGGTCTTGGATGTCATAGACAGAGGGTTTGGAGAGAAACAGAAGGATAGGGGGGAAGATCAGAAGCAGCATGTCCAGGTTAGAGTGACCTGCTCTGAATCCAAACTGACGATTTGTGATCACTGATCAGGCCATTGGAAAAAAGGAAGGATTTCATGTCAACTGTGATTTGAAATTGAAAGTAGATTAATCAAGAATTGATGCTCTGCACAAGTTAGGCCAACTGCAAAAGTCATTATTTATGTATAATCTGTTTTTTAATAATTATTATAATTTAAAGTTCTCCGAGGAATTTGTATATATGTTACGTATTGTATGAGGATGGAACCTCACCAGACTGCTATGCACAGCCTGACTAAGGTTGCGGAGTGTTTACGGTTGCAGAGTTGAGTCGTTACATTGAACCTGTGTGAGGTCGGGAACTCATGGGCCGATTCACACCAAGAGGTCATATTTTTGCTTCGTCTTGCAACTCCCAAGTCTGTGTGGTTATGAACCATTGAAAGCAGTCGAGTACAAGTACTGTTGTTTATTTGTTATGTTGCGTCCTGAAATGGGATTGTGGCCCACTATGCTACAGTCTTGTCAAACCTGGAACCTTCTCTTTGCCATTATGAAATTGCATCAAAATTCGTTTTATGTTTTGCTTTTCCTCACTCTTCGCTATGTAGGTCTGCACAAAGTTTGGCCTTTCTAAGGCTTTGCATTATTGAGATGGATCACATACAGTAACTATATAAATACTAGCCGAAAGCACCCGGCGTTGCCCGGGTTCTTTTTGAATGAATTTACTACTATAATTCAGCTATTACTCGCGGCCGTAGAAGATATGACTACGATAATTCAGCTCAGCTTTTAATTGCGAAATGGGCCCAGCCTGGCCGAAGCGGCCTCAACTGGCCTCGCCACCTAGCCTATAACCTTTCCGGGGCCCTCCTGACATTTTTAGTTCTTTTTGAATGAATTTACTATTATAATTCAGCTTTTACTTGCGGCCGTAGAAGATTGACTACTATAATTCAGCTCAGCTTTTAATTGTGAAATGGGCCCAGCCCGGCCGAGGTGGCCTTGACCGGACTCGCCACCTAGCCGATAACCTTCCGGGGGCCCGTCCCGACATTTTTGGTTCTTTTTGAATGAATTTACTACTATAATTCAGCTTTTACTCGTGGCCGTAGAAGATTGACTACTATAATTCAGCTTCGCTTTTAATTGCGAAATGGGCCCAGCCCGGCCGAGGCGGCCTCGCCACCTAGCCTATAACCTTCCCGGGGCCCGTCCTGACATTTTTTGTTTCAGAGGTTTCCTCCTATCTTTCACCGTTCAGGAGATTAGTGCGTGCAGACAAACAAACAAACAAACAAACAAAAACTTTCTGTTATATATATAGATAGAAGATAATATCGCATCATTTTAGATATGCTTTCAGGAATAATGAATTTTCTTTTTCCTACTCTGTCAGGAAGGTTGGTGCAAAATGTTGGCTTTCCATGGCCGGGTATGATTGCTATGGCTGTAAATATGGCTTTGCGTTCCTCTTGTACGAGTTTGACAATACAACTGTTTTGGATAACCCTTCTGTTTTGTTTTGTTTTGGTTTGTTTGCAGAGTGGTTGAATACAACTGTTTTGGTTTGATGATGTGTGATGTTTCTTGTAAAGGATCAATGGTTGCTTAATGGACTTATGATGGACAGACATCAATGACCGGTGCCCAACATTTTTTTGCTGGTATACGAGCAGTTTACAGTTTTTGTTTCAAGATAATTGCTCCCTTGACCATTCGTACACGTGCTGTTTGCTACCTGACCTCATCAAATATCCAAAAAAATTAAATGAAAAACCTGAAAGGGTTAACAAATAGATTGCCTGCACACTTCAACTACTTTATTCCTCGCTTCTCCCATCTCTGAAACCACATTCCCGAGGCCATTCTCTCTTCCTCTTTCCTTCAGAGGGCTTCGAGCATGAAGTAGTTCCCTGCCAGCTCATGTCACCCCTCCCATGTTGACCCATTATCTTTATTACCCCATTAACCCTTTCTAATCCAACCCTATTATTTGCTGGTTACAATGTTTCCTCCTCTTCTACCTCTACCTCTCTCTCTTTTCCTGTTTTACTTAATTTATTCCCTTGCTGATTGTGCCCAATTGATGCCCCATTGCCCCCACTGCCAGTTGAACCTCACTCTTTCATGATCCCCTCTCATGCAGAGGTGGGTGAAAAAAACAAGGAATGGAATGACTGTCAACAACCGGACGGGACAATGGAAATGGAATGAACCATCGGGTTTTTAGAGGCAGGTAAAAGGTCAGCTAGTGTGCTCCATCCCACGTGACTTAAGGGGAAAAAAGACAAAGTAAATGATACTCGGCCTTTCCGGGTGCACCAATATACATCGAGGGGTTGGTCCTTGAAAGCACCTTGAAGGTGCTTTGAAAAATCTATCTCGGGTGAAGATGAAATATTTTTGGGAAATCTGTCTCGTGTATCTCATGAAAATCTTCTTTTGTTTTCTTTTTTTTTCTGTGCATTGGTTTGGGCCTTTCCCCAAGAATGTGCAGAAGTCATCCCATGATTGTGGAAGGTTCTGAGGAATTGGAAACCCGAAGGCAGCAAAGCAAATTACTTTTGCTCGTGTGGAAGGGACTTAAGTGCTCAGACATTACAGCGGTGAAGTTGCTGATGCCTCGTCTCCGCTGGAGCGTTCACTTGGTTCACTTTGGCTCCAATGTTTGAATTGGCACAAACTACTGCATGTGTATCAGCACTTCCGGGTGCCAAGGCAACAAACATCGAGTTTTTTTTTGTTGGTTGTTATCTCCATATGAGGGTTTCAGAAGGTGGAACGGAGCCCTCCCAGGTCTGTGTGTGTGTGTGTGTGTGTGTGTGTGTGTGTGTGTGTGTGTGTGTGTGTGTGTGTGTGTGTGTGTGTGTGTGTGTGTGTGTGTGTGTGTGTGTGTGTGTGTGTGTGTGTGTGTGTGTCGGTCGTTAATGCTATCTCCACACGTGGGTGGGTTTCAGGAGATGGAATGAGACGTAACGTGTCCGTCCCCCCTCCCCGCACCATTATCGACTGTACTGCGAGGTAAATACGACTATTGTACACGTTGTATGTTCTCTACAGATGTGATCTCTGTGTACGCCATTAACCTTTAACAAAACAACCTTGTGACATTTCTGTTTGCAAACAGACAAAAGGAAACGTTTTGCGTTGTATTTATTCAGGCCATCTCGAGGTGGAACAACAATATAATCGTTCAGGTGGGCCCAATAACAGGTGGTCTACTTTTGATCACCTGCAAGGTACATATGTCAATTGCGTACACAACTACTTCCTTATAACTGTCTTTCACTTGCAATCCTGTTTCATCTTCCTGCATTCCCCTGACATTGTTTTGAGATGCCAAAATATCGTCGTACTCGTTGCAGGTGCTTTATTCCAGCTCAAACTGAACGGCCCGAATGGCACACACGAACACAGCTTCTGCACCACATGAACCTGTCACGTGTTCGACCAATCGTGTTCGAGCGCAAAAGCAAGAAGCATGAACATAGTCGCTTGCTGTACAAGTACAGGTAGGCCTACTGCAAGATGGAGGACCGAACCTGTAAGACGACAACATAATGACAATAGTTTATCGTGTGACCATTGTCACAGATCAGCATTGACCTCACTGTGTCTCATGGGCTACCTGTCGACCTAAGGCCATATATCCCTTCCAGGTTTTGGGTTCCCACCGGGTTTGTGGAGCAATGTCCGGTTGACGGAAACATTGTATGAAGGCCGGCGTGGCACGATCCAGTTACGGGCACTCTGATGGAGGCAAGAAATTAGAAGGCCAGGGTCTGATTGAGTCTGTCTGTATGTCTACAGAAGAAAGTCCATTATTGAGGAACTACTTAATGTCAATTGAATTTTATATTTTGAAAACTACAACGCGAATCAACATGAGCCTGAAGTTTAGCATACTTTGGCTCTAAATTTGGAAAACTGTATAGAATCTCATCCCGACCGCGCATGCGCAGAGAAGAGAGAGATGATTGTTTGTCTGCCTGTCTGGCAGGCAAAAACAATCCCAGACAGGAAACTTACTTTTTTATGGATGTTGAAAAGGACACAAACAATAGACACGAATAACTAATGTAACATGTTAGATAAGTTGGTAACAACGGCAGTAAACTTACGAAAAAAAGTTTTTAGCCACGTCGCAAACGCTGCTCATAGAGTGCCCTCTGCTGTTGTTCTTGTTCTTCTTCTTCTTCTTCTTGTTCTTGTTGTTCTTGCAGAGAAGACAAAACCTCAAAGCTCCACCCATTCTGGGAACCATAGCTCCACCCATTGTGGGAGAGGCTTCATATAAACAAATATCCACCATTTTATTAACTCGCATAGCTTTGAGGCCTGTTTTGTAGGCCCGTGGTGTCTTGCTCTCTCACACAGTTTTCTTTCAAATCAAATTCGATATATCATTTCATTTTTCACAGTCGCTAACATCGTTTTAGACTCGGTTGAAAAAAAACGAAGAAAATCCGATGAAAGTTGCCCTTTATAGAACGAAATGAATAATTATCAAAGGCCTGTAACTTCAAGTCCATTGAGATTATTTTTTTTTTAATCGCGGCATGGTCAGTCATACACCGCCCGAAATAACAGACGGGAAAATGCCGAGATATATTGTTTTTTTTAAAAATCACGGCATGGTCAGTCATACACCGCCTGAAATAACAGACAGGAAAATGCCGAGATATATTAAAAATTCGTCCATTTGATGACAATCGTCACGATGAAATATTTAATTTATACGTCGTCACAATAATGTGGAGAGAGGAGCATAGCTTCGTTCACGTGTCGCCACACACGGGAAATTGCCGAGATTTTTTTTTTTTAATCGTGGCATGGTCAGTCATACACCGCCTGAAATAACAGACGGGAAAATGCCGAGATATATTAAAAATTCGTCGCCACACACGGGAAATTGCCGAGATATATTTTCACTTTGCACAAACATAACATCAAGTAATCGAATCAATAGGAATGTCCTGTGCCTATAACATCGACGTTATAGGCACAGCTGCATCTAGGCATTGTGTAACATCGACGCGGCTTTTGTTTTAATTAAAACTTTTTGTACTTGTTTTTTTTTCTACCGCCTTTAAAAGGTTGATTTTATTTCATTTGAATGATATATTTGAACACTGTAGAACACAAGCCTGGAGTTTGGTGTAACAGTTAAGTTGGCTGGCTTGAGATCTTATGGTCTTGAGTTTGAGACCCCATCATGCCATTAAATCAACACCTTCTGAGGTCGGCAAAATGAGTACCAGCTGACTGGTAATGGCGGCACTGCATCAGCTGCACAGACGCACCCCCAGAAAATGATGTAGCCAACCAGCCACAGGCTGCATACAAACCACCACCACCACCACCGTAGAACACAAATCACCTTGTTGGCACTTCCAAAAACCCTCGGTTTAGCAGTACCTGGAACAAAATATTATGCCACTTCGACCAATCAAATGTGCCGCTCGTGCTCTCATTGTTGGGGAATATCGAGATTAGACAAAATGGGGGGTTGTTGGAGACATAGATTGTGCTCAGAAACGCAAAACAATAGTTTAAAAGACCCTCCCGTGTCGAGATTGCACAGGGTTAGGTGTTTTATGAACTCTAGTTAGCCGCTCCCCTGCTTAGCAGGAGACGTGGTAGTGCAATACATTGTGTTTGTCTGTCTGTCTGTCTGTCCAGGCCATAATGTTTTAACCAAATTTTACCAATATATCTTGCCATGAAATTTTCAACAAACCATTTTTATGAGTATATGGAGAATACCAATTGTACACTGCTCCTTTCCTATGCCATATCCAGGCGTTGCATGACGTCATTGCCGGGCACTGAAGGGGGCTCGGCAATGACGTGTGCTGAAAGGGAGTACTCAGTTTTCACTCTGGTTTCTTTCTTGTTTGTTTGTCCGGGCGATATCTCAGCCATCCTTTAAGCTAAGAAGCTGAAATTTTGGCACAATAGTGAGCAAGTGCTTTGGCAAAAACGCTATTTTTTTGTTTTTTGATTAATCTATTAATTGATGAGTTATTTAATTATATCTATTAATTAAGTACTTATTTATTTCCTTTCTCATCTGGGCATTATCTCACGCACTTTTTGAGCTAGGAAGCTGATATTTGGACACGACAATGACCAAGTGATTTGGCTATAAAGGATGTTTTTGATTTATTAATTAATCGATGAATTATTTAATTATTTGATTAATGATTTCATTAATTAATTTTTTAAAGTTACAGATTCGGATGAAACGGTGGTGGTTTAGGTATTCTATTAGCCAATTGATTAATTATTGAATTATTTTATGATTCTATTTCTTTGTTTTCATTATTAATCATTTATTTATTTCCTTTCTCATCTGGGCATTATCTCAGGCACCTTTTGAGCTGGGAAGCTGATATTTGGACACAACAGTGACCACGTAATGTGGCTATAAAGGATATTTTTGATTTATTGATTAATCGATTAATTATTTATTGATTAATCCATTTTTATTTTTTTCCGATTAATACAACATGCATTTTAAAGGCCATTTTCCCTGCTAGAGCGGGGGTTAGCCTTGCCGGTCCCCATGACAATCTTCTCCATCTTGCCTTATTTTCTGCATCTCTCCTTGTTAACCCCCTTGCCCGCATTTCTTCTTCCACCATCTTTAGCCAAGTCTTTCTCGGTCTTCCCCGTCCTCTACTTCCTTCTACATTCATTTACATCGCTCTTCTCAACCAGTCACTTTCATCCTTCCTCAACACATGACCAAACCATCTCAACCTGTTCCTCTTCACAGCATCAATCACAGGCTCTATTCCCATCATCTTTCGCAATTCATCATTTGTCTTCCTCTCTCTCAACGATACTCCGCACATCCATCGAACCATTCGCATTTCCACCCTTTTTTTTTTTTTTTTTTTTTTTGAATACAAGATCGAGGCTCGTGAAAGAGCAAACATTAATCACACAAAAAGACAAACCGACACACAAAACACAAAAAACAAGGGGAGCGGCAGACAAGATGGGGAGAGAGGGGGGAGGACACAAAAGAGAGGGGGAAGAAGGGGCAGGACACAAACACAACATTTGAGAGCAGGGACATCGGGAGGACTTGGGGGGAGGTGGGAGAGGATTAAAACATATGAACACTGCAAGGACTCTGGGGTGAATTACCGGGGGTAGAAAAGATCAAGGTTTTCGATGGGGGAAGATAAGAGATGGTGGTGAACAGCTGTTTTAAAGACCTGGAGGGAGGAGTGGGATTGAAGGGAGTGGGGGAGTTTGTTCCAGAGGCGGGAGAAAAGGGGAATGAAAGAGTGAAGGTGAGCAGAGAGCCTAGACTTTGGCAGTTTAACCATAAGAGGGTTGCAGGCAGATCTTGTGCGACCTGAAGGAATATTGGGGGGACAGAGCACAGAGAGAGCTGGGGGAGCAAGGCCGGAGAGGAGTCGGTAGAAGACAGAAAGACCACCAACCTGCCTGCGGTGAGTGAGTGAAAGGCCCTCGGCGTTGACTACATCGCAGGAGATTCCAATGATTCTGAAAGCTTTGGCCTCAACAGCGTGAAGCCGAGCAAGGTGTGAGGCAGGAGCACCAGCCCAGAGGGGGGAACAGTATTCCATTGAGCTGCGGATGAAAGCCTTGTATGTGGTGAGGAGCTCAGGTGTGCCAAGGAAGGACTTCGCACGACGGAGGATGCCCAGTCGGCGACTGGCTTTGGAGGCCAGCTTGGAAATGTGGTTTTCCCAAGAAAGATCATGGCAGATAGTGAGACCCAAAAGCTTGAGCGACAGAACTTCTTGGAGAGGATTGTTGAGAAAGTAGATGGGAGGGTTGTCCAGTCGGTCCTTTCGGAGAGACATTGTAAGAGTGTGAGATTTGTCAGGATTGAAAGACATGTTCCACTTGTTTGACCAGTCTGTGATTTTGTCCAGGTCTGCAGAGAGTGAGGAGGCTGCAGACTGCCGATCTGAGGGATGAGGAATGGAGCGACAGAGAGTAGAGTCGTCAGCAAAGAGATAGAGAGGATTTTCAAGAGAGTCAGAGAGATCATTGATGAAGACCAGAAAAAGCACAGGGCCCAGAACACTACCTTGGGGAACTCCAGCCTGAACAGGAAGAGGAGATGAGAGAAACCCATTCAGGGCCACACGTTGACTACGACCAGAGAGGAAGACCGCCAGCCATGCGTGGAGATTTCCATGGATACCAAAGGAGGAGAGTTTGGAGAGCAGAGCAGAGTGCCAGACCGTATCGAAGGCACGTGAAATGTCAAGGGAGACAGCTCTAATTTCCTGTTTGGCGTTGAGGACCTCCATCCATTGTTGAGAAAGCAGAAGCAGCATGTCCAGAGTAGAGTGACCAGGTCTGAAACCAAATTGATGATCAGAGATCAAGCCATTGGAGAAGAGGAAAGATTTAATATCTGAAGCAATGATGGATTCCATGACTTTGCTGATAATTGGGAGAAGGCTGATTGGTCTGTAGTTGCTGGGATCTGTTTTTGCACCTTTTTTGTGCAAAGCGGTGATGTTGGCTGATTTCCAAGCAGATGGCAGATGACCTTGAGCAAAAGAGAGGGTGAAGAGAACAGAAAGAGGGAGTGAAAGAGCAGAAGAACATGATTTTAGGACCCGTGGGCTGATGCCGTCAGGACCAGTTGCAGAATCAGAGTCGAGGGTTGACAGAAACTTTTCCACCTTGTCAGGAGGAAAGGACACAGAGTCCAGGAGCAGCTGGGTACGACTGGGTACGGTGGGTACAGAGAGGGATGGGTTTGGGACATAAGATTTAGAGGCAAACACAGAGTTGAGGCATTCAGCTTTTTCACGTGCGGAGTCAGCCATTAAGCCGTTTGAGGTGAGGGAGGGGATGGAGGGGGAACAAACACCAGAAACAGATTTGACCAGACGCCACCAGGATTTGGAAGAGGGAGACAGATAAGAGAGTTCGGTCTTGAGAATGGTGAGATATTGTTTCTTGGCTCTCCTGAGGGTGGACACACACTTGTTTCGGGCTTTGTGAAAGGAAATGAGATTTCCTTCCGTTGGATTTGCTTTCCAGGAGACGAAAGCAAGTTGTTTCAGGGCAACAGCCTCACCACAAGATTCCGTGTACCATGGACGGGAGGAAGGGTATGACAACTGAAGACGAGATGGTATAAATCTGTGCATGAGAGAGAGCAATTTACTTTGAAAGAATTCCCAGGATGAGTTGATGTCAGAGGCGGTAGAGATGGGAGACCAGTCCAGATGATTGATGGCTGCTTGAAGACCGTGCCAGTTGGCCTGAGTGAAATGCCAGACTCGTGGACGCTGAGGAGGCTCTCTGAGAATGGTCAGAGAGATGTCCACTTTGACAAGCACATGATCAGATGAGCCGATTGGAGCAGAAGAAGAGCAGCAGACATTTTCAGGGAAGTTTGTCATAACCAAATCCAGAAGAGAAGATGCTCCGTTGACTGAGATCCGGGTCGGGAAATTGACAGATTGTGTCAGTCCCAGTGAGTCGCAGAAGTCCTTTGCTGAAGAGCCATGGCTGGTGAGAGAGGTACCCACACCCAGCCAACTGGCATGGTGACAATTGAAATCACCACATATGAGGAAGAGAGAGTTGGGATGGGTAGATAGAAGTTGGTCCATATTATCAGACAGTGAGATGTAGATGGAGTCATCGCTGATTGGTGGACGGTACAACACACATATGAACAAAAGGTGGGAGCGAAGGGGAAGCCGTAGCCAAAGGTATTCCTGGGGGTGAGGTGGAGAGAGGGCAGTGGAGGGCGAGTGAGGAAGAGAGTTTTTTATAAAGATAGCAACCCCACCTCCAGGACGAGGCTCAGGTCTATCATACCGGAGGAGGGAGTAACCTGGGAGAGATACCAAGGCATCAGAGACATCATGAAGGAGGAAAGTTTCTGTTAAGCAGATCACATCTGGTTTGTCAGAAGCAACCTGGATGGAGAGGTCAGTCAAGTTTGAGCGAAGGCCCCGGATGTTTGAGGTCCATACCGTTAATGAAGAGGAAGGGGGAGCATCGGGTCCAGAACAGGGGGGGGGGGGAGGGGTAGGGTAAGATGTGGAAGAGGAGGAAGAGGTAGGGAGAGCTGTTGAAGGTGTGTCAGAGATTTCAGAATAGCTTGGAGAAAGGGAAGAATGGGGCAGACAAAAGGTTTGATGGAGATTGGGTGAGGCACAGTGAGGTGTTATTTGAGGAGGGGGAAGTGCAAGGCAGGAGGTTTGGGGAGATGAAGGTGAAAGTTGGAAGGAGGAAGAAGCAGGGAGGATGCTTTGAGGAGGAGGGGTGAGAGGGGAGTCTAGGAGGGGAGGAGCGAGGGAGAGTCTCGGAGGGGAGGGGTGTGGGGGGAGTTTAGGAGGGAGGGGAGGGAAGGGGCAAGGGGGGAGATTTGAAAGGGATGGGTGATGGGGAGGATTTGGAGGGGAGGGGTGAGATTGGATTTTGAAAAGTGTACGATTCATGGGGAACGAACATTTTTTGCAAAATGAGTTTGAGACCTTCGAGTCAAAAATACGTTTGAGGACACTGGAGGAGGGATGGAGTTCTGGATAGTTTATGGAATGTAGAAAGGAGGAACTGTAAGAGATGGTATTATATATATTTTTTGGAATGAATAGATTTGGTGAGCAAGACGAAAGCATCCTTTTGTAGGAAAAGAAGAAAAGGGTGTTATAATATATGAGAGAAAATAGTTGTTCAGGGGAGAGATTATACATTTCTAACCGCGTGATCGCGAACGAAGAACGAACGAACAAAAAGAACAACAAATAAACGAATAAGACCTGGGAAGGAAATCTTTTTTTGGGTTTTTTCTTTTTTTCTTTTTGTGAGTACAGATATTAAACAAGGAGGTACGGGGTGAACGACTGGTACAAAACAGAGAACGAAAATAATTTCAGCGCATTCGACGAATCGCTGAGAGAAAAACAAACCACAAGGTCTGAGACGGTACGGTAGTCTAACCCTTTCCAACCTTCGTTACTGCTATACGTTCATTACCCATGTCTCGCTCCCATAAATCATAACACTTCTCACACATGCAGCATACACCTTTCCCTTCAGCTTCAACGACACTCCCCTCATCAGCACGCCACTCAGTTCCCGAAACTTCTTCCATGCACATCTCACTCGAGCAACCGTTGCCGAGTCTGATCCACCTTCTCCATTCAGCATGTCTCCGAGGTAGCAAAATGTTTTCACACCTTCCAGCTTCACGCCATCTCCAAGATCCAGCTCAACATTTCCTCCATCTGCAGCTCCCTCTGTGCACACCTTACATTTGAATGTAGTTGCCACACTGGTTAATGACCCTCTCAGACCACTACATTTTTGATGAACCCACTCAGCGCACATTGTACATTGAATGGAGTTCACTCCGACACCCTTCCTGCACACAGCACAGGGCCACTTCCCAGTTCTTTCCACCTCACCACATGCTTTACCACTTGCCATCACCTTCGTCTTTCCGATATTCACCTTCAGACCTTTTGTCTCCATACATTCCTTCCACTTGTTCATCTTTTCCTTCAGACCATGCATACTTTCCGCAATCAACACCAGATCATCTGCATACAACAACTCCCACGGTAAACCCTCCTTTACGTTCTGAGCCAGCACCTCCGTCACAGCTACAAATAGTAGTGGACCTAGTACCGACCCCTGATGCACTCCCACCTTCACCTCAAACTCACCACTGTTCCCGTCCTTCGTCCTTACAGCTGTGTGTGCTCTTTTGTACATTGCCATCACTACTCTGATCAACCATTCCTCCACTCCTAACTTCCTCAATGCCCATGTCAATACTTTGCGTGGAACCCTATCGAATGCTTTCTCCAGATCAACAAACGCAAGAAACAACTTCTTCCTCTTCTCCATGTACTTCTCCTGCAACTGCCTCACAATAAAAAGCGTGTCTGTCGTTCCTCTTCCTGGCATAAATACAAACTGCATTTCGTCGATCTTCACTTTCTTCCTTATCCTCCTCTCCAACACCCTTTCCAGCTTCCTTCATTCCATGCTCCAATAACTTTATCACTCGGTACGAGCCACACTCCAGAGGGTCACCTTTCCCCTTGTATAGAGAGACGAGGGTACTCAGTTCCCAACCACTGGAATGCGGCCTTCTTTCACCACCAGATTACAAATCTCTGTCATTCTCTTCATACCCCAACTTCCTGCTGCCTTCAACATATCTCCCACAACTCCCGTCGGCCCTCCCACTTTTCTACTCTTCATTGCTTTTATTGCTGCCTCAACTTCCTCCTCAGTTATCTTCTCTGCCGGTCCTAAAACTGTGTTACTCTCTATGTTGCCATCCCATTTATTCTCTGTATTCAACAGCATTTCCATATATCTTTCCCATCTTCCTTTAATTCCATCTGGGTCCACAACGATTTGTCCCACTTCATCCTTCAAGCAACTCACCCCCATCACATCACACCTCTCTTTCGCTATCTGCTTTGCAATCCTGAATACTGCTCTCTGACCCTCTTCCGAATCCAAGCGTTCTCCGAACATTTTCCGACATGCCTCCTGCGCCTTTGCTACCTCTTTCTTTGCAGCCTTCTTGGCTGCCTTACAACTTTCAGGCTCTGCTGTTTCTGCTCCCGTACCCTTCGCCTTCTGCCACTCCTTGAACTTCTTCCTCTTCTCGTCAACCTCTTTCCAACTTCATCATCCCACCACCATGTTTCTGAGTGCCTCGGTGGTCCTTTTGTCCATCCACATACCTCACCAACGGCTCCCAACAGACTAGCTTTCATTGACATCCAACCACTTTCAAGCTCAACCACATCATCCTCGACCCTACTCAGCCTCTCTTTTAATGCCTCCCTTACTGTCACCTCTTTCAACCTCCACACCTTCATTCTCGGTTGGTACTTCACCCGCCGAGCTCTCCTCGCACCTTTCACCCTTATGTCGCAGACAACCAAGTGGTGCTGTGAAACAGCCTCCTCCCCCGGGATCACCTTTGTGTCCCGGAGGTGCCCCCTATCTCGCCTATGCACCATCAGGTAGTCGACGGTTGTCGTCGACCCACCTGACGTGTATGTAACAAGCTTATTATCCTCTTTCTGGAACTGAGTACAACAAATCAGCTCCATCAGCAAACTCCAAAATCCTTTCACCTTCTCCATTTCTCACACCATATCCGTAACCCCCATGAACTCCCTCAAAACCATCCATACTCCTTCCCACATGTCCATTTAGGTCTCCTCCTACCAAAACCACTTCCTCATCTTTCACGTTTTCCATCAGCTTCTCTATCGCACACCAGAACTTGTCCTTCTCTTCATTGCTCCGACCAACCTGCGGAGCATATCCCGAGATGACGTTCACCAAGAGCTTTCCAATCATCATTTTCACCATCATCAACCTATCACTCACTCTAGTCACACTCACCACACTGTCTACAAACTCTTCAGAAAACAGGACACCAACACCATTCACGCCCTCCAGGCACCCTTGCCACACAAACTTGAATTTCTGTCCCTGCCTACCCTTCACCATTCTCACACCACTTCCCTTCCATCTCGTCTCTTGCACACAACATATGTCCACTCTTCTTCTGACCAATACTTCCACCACTTCTCCTGATCTCCCTGTCGTTGTCCCTATATTCCATGTCCCAAACCTCAGAAACCGATCTCCACTTCGGGATGTACCCTGCCCATATGTAGTTGTAATTGTCATGGTTCTCTTTTTGAGGCAATGTTTTTATGGCCGGATGACCTCCTGACGCCAACCCTCTTCGTCGTCTCTTATGACACGCAGGGATACGGTGTACCTATTCTAATCCAGGGTACACACCGGGTGTACCACACCACGTCGGCCCGGTCAGCACCACACCACGTACATGTTTGCGTTGCTGTCTTTTCCGAGCTTTGTCGTGAAAGGATATTTTTGGCCACGTCTCTGTCTTCTCTATAATGGTTGCCTCCACCCGCACCGTCCTTTTTGGGTTGCACAGGCAACTCCTGCGTACTCTGTAGTCGAGCTCACACCAGGAACACGTATCGAATCGTCGTAGCAACGGCACGACCAATCCGCGCAGGCTGCACGCCGCCATTGCCATGGCCGCCATTTTTTCCGATTAATGACTTATTTAATTAATTCTCAAAAAGTTACAGCTTCGGATGGAGCACTGGTCCAATTAGCCTATTAGCCAGCACTATTAGCCAATTGATGAAGAAAATATTTTATGATCACTATTTATTGATTTTAATTTTGCAATTAATCAATCAATTATTTTACACTTCTCCCTCCCAATACAGTCTCTATGACCTGCACGGCGGTATCGCCGGGTGCCTAAGGCGCCCCGGCAATTCCACACTGGAGGATATTTATTTATTTGGCATAGGGGCGGTGTACTTTGAATGTATGTGTACTTGTTAATAAATTGGGTCAAAGGGCAAAGCACATGTAAATCTCCCTTATTAGGCCGGCTTCCACTGCATGGCACGAGATGGCCGGGTTATTTTAATCGCTTCCGTGATTATTTATTATCTTCACGCTTTTTGAAAAAAATGGGGGAATATTGTATTTGGCTGTCTGTCCGTCAGTCATGTTATCATCCCAAACGGCTAGGCAAAAATTCACCAAATTTGGTAGTTATGATCACCACATGGCAAGAAGGTGCAAGAACAGTATCATATTTAGCCCCGCCCCCATAGGGGGTATTTTTAGCCCCGCCCCACCCCCATATTTTTAGCCACGCCCCCATAGTAAATTAACCCAAAATTTGATATTGGGTCATTATTGGTGGAACTTTATGCTTTCAACTTTGCTTTAGGTGGGAAGCGTGGGGATTTGTGATGTCGTACCATTGAGTTCGCTCTAATTTACCCTCTGACTCTGTCTTTTCTGTCTGTCTGTTGGACTGTCTGTCTGTTGGGAACATGACTTTTTCAACCATTTGACATGTCATCAAATTTTCAACAAAGCTTTATTTAATGGAGAACACTAATTAATAAAATGTCGTTTTTTTTTCGCTGTCGTTTTCGACCAACTTCGTTGGAGTACAAAGTGGACATGGATGGGGTTAAGGATACTTTCTGGTTTTAATTTTGATTTGCGTAAAGAATTACCACAAATGAGTGGTTTACTCCAAATATTTAAACCAATGGCAAAAGCCTTCCTTAACCCTTCACAGAGCAACTGTGCACCAGAAAAAGGAATTTTATACTCAGATTAAGAACCCGCAGAAACACGTACCCTTGACATTGAGTATTAACGTTACGGGCCGCTTGCCAAGATGATGATTACACCACATGTTTCTCTTTTAAAGAGATTGCATCGACCGAGCGGCTGGGATCAAAAGTACTTTGCGATCCTGGCCCAGTTCCAATTGTACTTGTACGTCTGCTTGAAGCCTCAATATGCGCTGTCTGGGAGAAAAGCCATGCCACTCTCACCGACATCCTCCCTCCCTTACACAGACCGTCGACATCAGTCGTATTCGTAAGGTCAACCGAGCATTATGTTGTGGGGGCGGCCCGTTGTTGGTGATGGAATTTGGATGAACAGGTGCCGACCGAAAATTTGATCTTCAGCCCTCTGGCGGTAGCAGCACATTGCAGTGGAACAGACATCCAAATGGAAATCGTTTCCAGAAGAGAACGGTTTTCTTTTTTTCCTTTTTTTCAGCCAGGATTTATTTGACCGGAGGAAGTGCGCAAAGCCTCGCGAAGACTCATTCACCACTGATCTGTTGATGACAGTTATAACTGGTAGGTATGAACGATATTATGGACTTGAGTGTCTTTTTGTGATAGATGCAGCTGAGATTTTCTGAGTTGAAATTTTTTTTTTTTGCATTCCTGTCCATCAGTTTCGAGAGGAGAGCCAATCGGGGCAGAGCATCTGCCAAAAACCCGAGTGTTGCTTCTACCTGTGCTGCAGATGGAATGGAATCTCCAATGTGTATCGTGCCTCAAACTTTTTGAAAAAGGTATTCAAACTTTTCGGGAGGGACCTTCAAATGTTGTTCATGAAGTCTTTATAGGGTCTGCCATGCACAAGTCCTGAAACTTTTGGCTTTGACTGTTTCTTCAGGCCATCTATTTAGCCATTATTTAATCCAAGTTTTTATCTTTAGCGGAGTGTGTTTGTTGTTAAACACGTAGACTCGTAGAGGTATTCTGCAATTATAGATACTAGCAACGGTACCCGCCCTTTGGGCGGGGCTTCAATTGGGAGGACCAAATGAAAAGGCAAAATATCAGAAATTTAAGGGTTTTTTTTATTTTAAACGATTTGTATAAACATCCGTTAAATCATATCACACGCAAATCATCAAAATCTAAACAGTATTTGTAGAATTTCAATAAAAGCCACATCACTGATCATATCGGTAAATATTATTCCATCGTGTTTGGAAAAACTGGAAAATTGGGAAAACAATACAGCCTATTTTACTCCACGGGGTCCCAGGATTACCCACCCAAAATTTCGTTGCGATCGGTTCAGCCGTTTTTGCGGTACCTGGGAACAGACAGACAGACAGACAGACGGACAAACATTTGGTGAATTATAGTAAGATTAATGCACATCTTCCAAGTTTTTTTGCCTGAGGAAACACACACATAAGCCAGAGGAAAACTGAAAGGTTGTAGCGCCTGTCAATTATAACTGACATTTCTCAGTTTGCCAGTTATTACTGATGGTCTAGAGTCCCTCTAGACGAGGCTGGAGAGTTGTTTTCTGTTGTTGTTTCTTTATGATGGATTCTCAAATCTGCAAGGAGAATATTTTGAGAGCAAGACGTTTGATTTTGGTTGTGTTCATAACGTTCAGGTTGGCATCGGTTAATCATATTGGATTTCATATTCATATTCAATATTATTTTTATTGGACTCCATGGATGGAACTCCTATCCCTTGACCTCTCGGCAAGCTGTTTTTATCTCGCATTATAACAGCAAATCTGCTCACAGTTACAGGTGGTGCCAATTAAGCCGGCTGTTTTGTCTGCAATTGAAGTACAAAAGGCCGATATTGGGTCGGTCGAGATAAAACCCAAATCCCATCCTGACCTACAGCTGCCGTGACCAATCAAGCTGAGCTGGTCGGTATGTGTACCAAAAAATAAACTTCAACCAAATTTGCTCCACTGCAACATGAAGACCTCACTCAACTTCTGTCGCGCGGTGTTATAAACTCGCCATGCTTGCCAGATGTGGGGGTGGCAAGAATGAGCAACCATGGGAATCGGACCGACACCAGCCAGTGGAGGAGGAAAATGGCAGGAGAGTGGGGGAATGACCTTTAACAAGCCGCCCGAACAGGCACATCTACAAAATCGTCCTATCCTTTCATTTTCGGTGTAGGATAATGGATATAGGGTTCTGTGTGAACATATCTTGCTGCCAGGCTATTACTTTATGACGTATGCATTTCCTTCGCCAAGTTAAAGGCAGCCTGCACACCGAGGAGCAATAGGATCCACGTTTCGCTCGTCCACGTGGCCACCAGCTTGAGCTCGCCTACTCAGAGTGAGGCTGGGCGGTCCCTGCGGAGTTCGAGTGGGGCTGAGTGGTCCCTGCGGAGGTCGTGACGCGTGGAAAGTTGGCACGAAGCCACGATCGCGTCGAGCGCCCTAAATAGAGCGCGGGTGCTGTGTGCGGCATGTGAAGAAGAAGAAAAGGAAGAAGAAGATGAAAGGACCAAATAAGCCAAACCGAACATCCGAATTATTTACCCGCGAATACTAGCTACAAACGAAGGCTAACTGCTTTGTTGGTCACGTTGCCGCTACACAGCGGCACCGCTCACGGCGCTCGTGGAGTGGATTACCGAGACCTGCACCGTGCGCTCTCGGCACGGTTCACACCTGTGGAGGAACGCAATCGCGGAAACTCCTTGGGTTGTTGATGTCCCCTTATAAAAGATCTTCCAGATGGTAGAGTTGTCACCGCAATTACAAAAGTTGTGGCGAGGTCCTGAAATCTTTCACCGATGATGACGTCACGAGCTGGAATGGCCGGCTTCCTCTCCTACACGAGGACTTGCCAAGATTACCTTTTTGAAGAAGGACGTGGAAGTTTTGGTTCCAAACTCCACGTTTGTTTATTCATAATAAGTTCAAACCGCGAACGAAGGATGAAGTGAGAATCCACATTGATGGTGTAATCGATTATACTAATTGTGACAATGCAATTTTGAGTTCTCCAGAGCCAGGTTACATTAGCACAATGCCTGGAGAATTTACAGGAGGAAGTTTTTTATGGTAAATGGCGTGTATTAATAGAAGCAGCGCGACCTTGCGCCGTGTGCACGTGGCTTGATTGGAACGAACGATATGTGCGGTTAAATGTGCCACAAACCACAGCCCTGCGCGTGATCCAGGATCCCATGGCATTGACACCTGCAGCGGCGACCCCCAGCGGGCATCGATCGCCACGTCGTGTATTAACGGCTCCTCTGGCATTGTGACGTCACGGTGGAAGGTGTGTAGGCGCGTGCGCACGCTGTCGCCCACAGCACCAATGTGTGCCACCTCCACCGGTCCTCGGATGCTCATTCAGTCCATCTTCTCGGTGATTACCAGCAAACGGAACGTGTCTTTGTGACGTTGTCTGATGTTTCACGTAATGTATATTGTATGGTGATAATTTGTGTGTCCTTGGTGGGAATGCGATGCGATGGGATTGGGATTTTAACCTTCCAATCAATCGAAACTCTGCCTGGAGAGGGTAATACAGCATTTATATTTGTACATGTGCTCGATTTAGTGTGTTTGATGCCCTGTGACGTCAGTGTGGTAATATTACAATCATGGTTATAATGCGTTATTAAATATCTAGGTCATACAGGTTAGCCTGTTCGTATTGCCATCTGAACTCCTGGATCATGATCCAGGGAACGCAGGTTCAAATCCCGTATACCATATGTCGGTTAATGTCCTTTACTTGTGATTCATATGAAACCATAATGACACTGTCAACAACAACAACACGAAACACCACAACAACAACTATAGGGCTGCCATCGGAGATCGCTTATGGTTCCCGGTATAGCCAACTGCCTCTGGGAACCATAATAATAAAAAAATGGGCAAATTAAATAATAAAATTGAAATTATGGAAAAATGAAATAATTGAAAATTGAAAAATAATTTTAATTTTAAAAAAATTTGAAAATTAAAGAATTGAAAATAACAAAATATTGAATATTAAATAATGGAAACATTATTTTTCAAAAAGTGGGACATCATGGACACCAAACACTTATTAAACACTTAATGCCTCCCTCTGGGAATAAAAAATGGGAAAATTAAATAATAAAACTAGAACAATGAATGCGACTGTGTCGCCAATATGCCTCCGCATAGTCCCACAACGGGTAGATGCCATCACTCTGCATATGTATGGGTAGGAGATCACGTTTGTGATGTTTCGTGTTGATCGGATAAGGTTCGTTTTTCTATCCAAGATGGCTGCCAAACCACGTGACCTATGACATCATCATTTTCAAACTATAAGCAACAGTGCTGTTCAATGATATTTGTAAAATTTTGCATCGATAAGGTGAGTGGTTTCAGAGATATAATTATTTAATATTTTCCTTCAATCCAATATGGCTGCCAAACCATGTGACCTATGATGTCATAAATTTAATATTTCAATACAAATGGGTCAGAGATCATGTGCACGCAATTTCAGATTTTTAGGATAAGGAATTCCATTGAAACATTTTTGGCTGGTATACCACTTCACATATGATGTCATCATTATCATGCTTTTCTTCCCCATTGGGAGTACTTGACAATGTGCCAAGTTTCAAATTTTTCCATTCAGCGGTTTCCGAGAAATAATTTTTTAAATTATTTGCTTTTAATCCAAATGGCTGCCATATCACGTGACATATGACGTCACAATTATCATAAAACCATTCTGCATGGGTGTCACTCCCACCCTGAAAGTTTCATCTCAATCTGGCATGTGGTTGCTGAGAAAAACGAGGTTTAGCCCGTATGGATGGAGTGACGGACAATCCGAAAACATAATGCCTCCAGCGACTTTGTCGGAGGAGACATAAAAATGAAATAATGCGGAAATGAAAGAATTATTATTATTATTATTTTTTTTTTATAATTGAAAATAATGAATTGACATATGTGGGAAAATGACACGCCAAAACTAGGAATCAAACCCAGGTTATCTGGAACCCTGCGCATGCGCAAGATTGGAGGTCACGTCTCTTCAAAGCTGTCCATGCGCGCACGCTTTCGAAGTTAAGTAATTTTTCACAATTGTGTTTTTGTCGAAACTGTATCTTTCTTTCGGTGTGTGTACTTATTGGTGTGTCTTTAATAGGATTCTCGGTGTTGGTTTTTCATACCTGTGTACAGAATCGTCGGTTAGTTAATGTCACGTATTCTGAGGCCTAGTGTCATAGGCAACCGTGTCTGACCTTGGCTTGAGGCTTTGTTTTTATCTCAGCGGTTCTTCGATTGCGCTGCAATTACTTTCGGTCTCTATTTTTCCCGGTCTTTTCACCCCAATCTTCCTTGTTTTAAAATCTCAACTCAAAAAAAAAAAAAACCCCAAAAAAATTTGCTTCTCTGTTCTTATCCGTTTGTTCGTTCTTATTTGTTCGTTCATTCTTCGACCACGTTGTTCATGATCACGTGATCACGTTGTTAAAAAATGTTTAAACTGTCCCCTGAAGAACTGTATTCTGTCGTATACTATAACACCTTTTTCTTCTTCTTCTATAAAAGGATGCTTTCGACTTGCTCACCAAATCTATTCATTCCAAAAAAAAATTCCATCTCTTACAGTGCCTCTTTCATACATTCCCTAAACTCTCCAGCACTCCACCCATCCTTCAGCGTCCTCAAACGTATTTTTGACTCGAAGGTCTCAAGAAACTCATTTTGCAATAAATGTTCGTTTCCCATTAATCGTACACTTTTCAAAATCCAATCTCACCCCTCCCCTCCAAATATTCCCATCACCCCTTCCCTCCAAAACTTCCCCATCACCCCTTCCCTCCAAAACTTCCCCATCACCCCTCCCCTTCAAAATTTCCCCAACACCCCTCCCCTCCAAATTTACCCCCTTTCCCCTCCCCTCCAAATCTTCCCCATCACCCATCTCTTTCAAATATTCCCCTTTGACCCTCCCCTCCAAATCTTCCCCATCACCCATCCCTTTCAAATCTTCCCCATCACCCCTTCCCTCCAAAACTTCCCCATCACCCCTCCCCTCCAAAACTTCCCCATCACCCCTCCCCTCTAAATCTACCCCCTTGCCCCTCCCCTCCAAATCATCCCCATCACCCATCTCTTTCAAATCTTCCCCCTTGCCCCTCCCTTCCAAATCTTCCCCATCACCCATCCCTTTCAAATCTCCCCCCTTGCCCCTTCCCTCCTAAACTCCCCCCACACCCCTCCCCTCCGAGACTCTCCCTCGCTCCTCCCCTCCTAGACTCCCCTTTCACCCCTCCACCTCAAAGCGTCCTCCCCGCTTCTTCCCCCTTCCAACTTTCACCTTCATCTCCCTCAACCTTTTTCCTCACTCTTCCCCCTCCTCAAATAACACCTCACTGCGCCTCACCCAATCACCATCAAACCTTTTGTCCGCCCCATTCTTCCCTTTCTCCAAGCTATTCTGAAATCTCTGACACCCCTTCAATAGCTCTCCCTACCTATTCCTCCTCTTCCACATCTTACCCTACCGCCCCCCCCCCCCTGTTCTGTATCCGATGCTCCCCCTTCCTCTTCTTTAACAGTATGGACCTCAAACATCCGGGCCTTCGCTCAAACTTGACTGATCTCTCCATACAGGTTGCTTCTGACAAACCAGACATGATCTGCTTAACAGAAACTTTCCTCCTTCATGATGTCTCTGAGTCCTTGGTATCTCTCACAGGTTACCTCCTCCTCTGGTATGATAGACCTGAGCCTCGTCCTGGAGGTGGGGTTGCTATCTTTATTAAAAAACTCTTCCTCACTCGCCCTGCACTGCCCTCTCTCCACCTCACCCCCAGGAATACCTTTGGCTACGGCTTCCCCATTCGCTCCCACCTTTTGTTCATATGTGTGTTGTACCGTCCACCAAACAGTGATGACTCCATCTACATCTCGCTGTCTGATAATATGGAGCAACTTCTATCTACCCATCCCAACTCTCTCTTCCTCATATGTGGTGATTTCAATTGTCACCATGCCAGTTGGCTGGGTGTGGGTACCTCTCTCACCAGCCATGGCTCTTCAGCAAAGGACTTCTGTGACTCACTGGGACTGACGCAATCTGTCAATTTCCCGACCCGGATCTCAGTCAACGGAGCATCTTCTCTTCTGGACTTGGTTATGACTAACTTCCCTGAAAATGTCTGCTGCTCTTCTTCTGCTCCAATCAGCTCATCTGATCATGTGCTTGTTAAAGTGGACATCTCTGACCATTCTCAGAGAGCCTCCTCAGTGTCGACGAGTCTGGCCCTTCACTCAGGCCAACTGGTACGGTCTTCAAGCAGCCATCAATCATCTGGACTGGTCTCCCATCTCTACCGCCTCTGACATCAACTCATCCTGGGAATTCTTCCAAAGTAAATTGCTCTCTCTCATGCACAGATTTATCCCATCTCGTCTTCAGTTGTCATACCCTTCCTCCCGTCCATGGTACACGGAATCTTGTGGTGAGGCTATTGCCCAGAAACAACTTGCTTTCGTCTCCTGGAAAGCAAATCCAACGGAAGGAAATCTCATTTCCTTTCACAAAGCCCGAAGCAAGTGTGTGTCCACCCTCAGGAGAGCCAGGAAACAATATCTCTCCGTTCTCAGGACCGAACTCTCTTATCTGTCTCCCTCTTCCAAATCCTGGTGGCGTCTGGTCAAATCTGTTTCTGGTGTTTGTTCCCCCTCCATCCCCTCCCTCACCTCAAACGGCCACACGGCTGACTCCGCACGTGAAAAAGCTGAATGCCTCAACTCTGTGTTTGCCTCTAAATCTTGTGTCCCAAACCCATCCCTCTCTGTACCCACCACACCCAGTCGTACCCAGCTGCTCCTGGACTCTGTGTCCTTTCCTCCTGACAAGGTGGAAAAGTTTCTGTCAACCCTCAACTCTGATTCTGCAACTGGACCTGACGGCATCAGCCCACGGGTCCTAAAATCCTGTTCTTCCGCTCTTTCACTCCCTCTCACTGTTCTCTTCACCCTCTCTTTTGCTCAAGGTCATCTGCCATCTGCTTGGAAATCTGCCAACATCACCGCTTTGCACAAAAAGGTGCAAAAACAGATCCCAGCAACTACAGACCAATCAGCCTTCTCCCAATTATCAGCAAAGTCATGGAATCCATCATTGCTTCAGATATTAAATCTGTCCTCTTCTCCAATGGCTTGATCTCTGATCATCAATTTGGTTTCAGACCTGGTCACTCTACTCTGGACATGCTGCTTCTGCTTTCTCAACAATGGATGGAGGTCCTCAATGCCAAACAGGAAATTAGAGCTGTCTCCCTTGACATATCACGTGCCTTCGATACGGTCTGGCACCCCGCTCTGCTCACCAAACTCTCCTCTTTTGGTATCCATGGAAATCTCCACGCATGGCTGGCGGACTTCCTCTCTAGTCGTAGTCAACATGTGGCCCTGAATGGGTTTTTCTCATCTCCTCTTCCTGTTCAGGCTGGAGTTCCCCAAGGCAGTGTTCTGGGCCCTGTGCTTTTTCTGGTCTTCATCAATGATCTCTCTGACTCTCTTGAAAATCCTCTCTATCTCTTTGCTGATGACTCTACTCTCTGTCGCTCCATTCTTCATCCCTCAGATCGGCAGTCTGCAGCCTCCTCACTCTCTGCAGTCCTGGACAAAATCACAGACTGGGCAAACAAGTGGAACATGTCTTTCAATCCTGACAAATCTCACACTCTTACGATGTCTCTCCGAAAAGACCGACTGGACAACCCTCCCATCCACTTTCTGAATAATCCTCTCCAAATTCTGTCACTCAAGCTTTTGGGTCTCACTATCTGCCATGATCTTTCCTGGGAAAACCACATTTCAAATCTGGCCTCCAAAGCCAGTCGCCGACTGGGCATGCTCCGTCATGCAAAGTCCTTCCTTGGCACACCTGAGCTCCTCACCACATACAAGGCTTTCATCTGCAGCTCAATGGAATACTGCTCTCCCCTCTGGGCTGGTGCTCCTGCCTCACACCTAGCTCGTCTTCACGCTGTTGAAACCAAAGCATTCAGAATCATTGGAATCTCCCGCGATGAAGCTAACTCCAAGGGCCTCTCACTCACTCACCGCAGGCAGGTTGGTGGTCTTTCAGTCTTCTACCGACTCCTCTCTGGCCTTGCCCACCCCAGCTCTCTCTGGGCTCTGTCCCACAAATATTCAACCATCTCTTATCTTCCCCCATCCAAAACCTTGATCTTTTCTACCCCCGCTAATTTCACCCCAATTCCACTTTTTTGAAATACCAACTTCTGTCCCGGAAGTCCTTGGTGTCCTTGTGTTTTATACTTCTCCCACCCCCCCCCCCCCTTCCAACGCCTCCTCCCCCCAAGCCCTCTTCCTCCCACACATCTCCCTGCTCTCAAATGTTGTGTTTGTGTGCTTCCCCTTCTCTCCCCATCTTGTGTTCCGCTCCCTCTTTTTATATATTTTGTTTGCCTGGTTGATTTGATTGTGAAGTAAATGTTAGCTCTTTCACGAGCCTCGATTCAATATACAAAAAAAAACAAACAAAAAAAAAAACCGTAGCAGCACCCTGCCATCTGAGCTATCTGGGTGACTCGTATTATTCAAATTATAGATATTGAAAATTAAACAATTAAAAATACAAAATATTGAAAATTAAAGAATGGAAAAATTATTCTTCAAAAAGTGGCACACCACGCACACCAAACACTTCATGCCTCCCTCCGGAACCATAACAACAACACCATCCCCATCACCACAAACGAAACAATTAATACTGCTGTATTACAGAACCAACATCTGTCAGTGAGATCACCGTCAAAACTGGCCCTTGATATTTCCAAGGTACACAAACGGTTGGAGGGCAAATGAATCCATTGACTCATAATCCTGGATCGGTGAATTCCAACTGCAATCTTTACACCATTTCAACTATAATTGGCAGAAGCGGAACTGTCACGTGCTCACGAATGTAGCTCGGACTCACGTGTAAGCAATATTGTACTCGTGTTCACTCCAACTAGCTCATACACTCGCACATGAGGAAGCTTCTGTGGAATATCAGGCTTGGCCAGCCGGTTCGTGAGAGCTTGGGCCGAAAACATTATCATGCCGGCCCCACACAAAGGTGGCATTAATTAGGGTCAGTAAAATAGTTATTGTCGTTGTAGTAGCATTGTATTTTTATAATATTTGGCATGCTCCAACAAAACATGATTTAAAAAGGAAGGCATTTATTGCTATTTCCAAACGACCTCGACAACGGTTATTACACACACACACACACACACACACACACACACACACACACACACACACACACACACACACACACACACACATGCGCACACACACACACACACACATGCACACACATGCACACACACGCACAAACACATACACATATACACACACACATATATACACACACACACACACACATATATACACACAAACACACACACACACATACACACATTGTGTTTGTGTACAAACATCAGGATCTGACATGTATACTTATTTTGGGAATGTTCGAAGCCTGATCTTAGTCGAGAGCGGTCCCCCTCCTTTTCCCCTTCCTCACCCCATTCCTAACTGTCCCCCTCCCGCCATCCTCCTGTCGCACATTGTCCATAATAGGCGCTTCGGGTGGGACGAGAATCCGAACTCGTCTCGTCGCTGCCAAACAGGCGCGGCGATGGTTCCGAAGGCGAGGACGGCGAGGACGGCGAGCACCTTCCCAGCGCGCTCGGTCCGCCGCAGTTATGGTGGTTTGGAGTGCGGGGTCAGTCGGAACGACCCGCGCCTTGCCGGGATGAGGTCGAGCCCTTTGCCTAGTCCGAGCGGTGATTCTGCCAAGCTCGACCTATCCCGCTCACTAATAATAGCTTGCTCCATGCGGGGGTGCGAATTCTTACAGCACCATTGCCCGGAACGAGGGGAGGGGGACTGCGGCCAGAGCTGGCCCGGGATTCGGTTGTTGAGAACATGTCTTGGGCCCGATAGCAAAGAGTGTGATGACGCAGGAAAGGGAACGGTCGCCATTTCAGCTTCAAGCGAACCTGACTTGCCGTTTTTTTTTGTTGTTTTTTTTGTATACAAGATCGAGGCTCGTGTAAGAGCTAACATCAATCAAAAAAAAAAAAGAAAAAAAGAACGGACACACAAAACATAAAAAAGGGAGCGGGAGAGAGAGGGAAGCACACAGTGTTATTAAAGGGAAAGAAAAAGCAAATGAACAAAAAAACCCGGTGATCACCGGATCATATCTTTTTATGGAAATATGAAATGTATCGATGGTCTTTATGAAATAACCCGCAAAAGTGTCCACCGTCCCCAATGACGGGGAAAGTTTAACTTAATCTATCAATTTAAATTATTTCATGGACTTTTAAAAGGTTAATTGTGTTGCACTCTTGGATTCACTCAGAGCCGAAGCTCCGATATACGTCTACCACCCACCGGTAAATGGAGGTGCAACATTGGGCGGCGGAGGTTGGATTTGTCTAAAAGGAGGAGAAAGTATATCTATTTTAAATTTTGTGTTACTGTATGAAGATCTTTTTTTTTCTTTTTTTTTTTGTGTACAGAGTCGAGGATCGTGAAAGAGCTAACATTTATCATACAAACAAATCAAACAAACAAGCAAACAAAGTATATAAAAAGGGGAGCGGTCGACAAGATGGGGAGAGAAGGGGAGGAAGCACACAAACACAACATTTGAGAGCAGGGACATCGGGAGATGTTTTTGGAGGGAGAGGGCCTGGGGGGAGGCAGGATAGGTATAAAACGCAAGGACACCAAGGACTTCCAGGAAAGAAGTCAAAAGTCACCTCAAAAAAGTGGATTTGGGGTGAAATTAGTGGGGTTAGAAAAGATCAAGGTTTTGGATTGGGGAAGATAAGAGATGGTGGTGAACAGCCGTTTTAAAGACCTGGAGGGAGGAGTGGGATTGAAGAGAGTGAGGGAGTTTGTTCCAGAGGCGGGAGAAAAGAGGAATGAAGGAGTGAAGGTGAGCAGAGAGTCTTGATTTTGGCAGTTTAACCATAAGAGGGTTGCAGGCAGATCTTGTGCGACCTGCAGGAATATGGACGAAAGGCCCTCGGAGATAGCTTCATCGCGGGAGATTCCAATGATTCTGAACGCTTTGGTTTCAACAGCGTGAAGACGAGCTAGGTGTGAGGCAGGAGCACCAGCCCAGAGGGGAGAGCAGTACTCCATTGAGCTGCGGATGAAAGCCTTGTATGTGGTGAGGAGCTCAGGTGTGCCAAGGAAGGACTTCGCACGACGGAGGATGCCCAGTCGGCGACTGGCTTTGGAGGCCAGCTTGGAAATGTGGTTTTCCCAGGAAAGATCATGGCAGATAGTGAGACCCAAAAGCTTGAGTGACAGAACTTCTTGGAGAGGATTATTCAGAAAGTAGATGGGAAGGTTGTCCAGTCGGTCTTTTCGGAGAGACATCGTAAGAGTGTGAGATTTGTCAGGATTGAAAGACATGTTCCACTTGTTTGCCCAGTCTGTGATTTTGTCCAGGTCTGCAGATAGTGAGGAGGCTGCAGACTGCCGATCTGAGGGATGAGGAATGGAGTGGCAGAGAGTGGAGTCATCAGCAAAGAGATAGAGAGGATTTTCAAGAGAGTCAGAGAGATCATTGATGAAGACCAGAAAAAGCACAGGGCCCAGAACACTGCCTTGGGGAACTCCAGCCTGAACAGGAAGAGGAGATGAGAGAAACCCATTCAGGGCCACACGTTGACGACGACTAGAGAGGAAGTCTGCCAGCCATGCGTGGAGATTTCCATGGATACCAAAGGAGGAGAGTTTGGTGAGCAGAGCGGGGTGCCAGACCGTGTCGAAGGCACGTGATATGTCGAGGGAGACGGCTCTAATTTCCTGTTTGGCAGTGGGATCTGTACTGAATTCAGATCTGTATTCAGATCTGTACTGAATCTACTTTAATTCAGATGTTCGTGGTGATTTTTAAAGATTACTGGAATTACAATAGAGCGTGGGACTATATTGCATCAGGAAAGGTGAAACAAAAATGCAAAATCACCAATCGGCAGCTTTTCATACAGCGCGGGAAGCGGCTGCCATAAACGGGAGACAGACGATTACATGGACAGACACCATGGTTCTGGTTCTTAGAGATGGCTGAATAGATCTTCGTCAAATTTAGTCAAAGTTGGATTTTTGGGGATATTTTTTATTTTAATCACTCTATCATGGGTGTGGGGAAGTGTGTAGGGACCCCATTCCTTCATGGGTGTAGGAAAGTAAAATAGACCGGGCAATGCCAGGTACCCCTGCGAGTACAGTATATGTGAGATAGCAGGGACCTATGAAAATTCCACGTAATGTAAAATGTGACTTCAATACCTCAACTCTCCCCTCCTCCTCTCATCATCCACCCCCACGCTTCCTCCTCTCACTCTCCCCCCTTCCCTCCCCTCATACTAATATCCCTCTCTATCCCCATACTTTCTCCTCCCCAATACTCCCCTCACCCCTTCTCACTCTATCCCCTGTCCTTCCCCCTCCTCACTGTCCCTCCTCCCTGTCACTCTGTCGTCCCTTCCTCCCCATAACTATGCTCCCCTTATTCCGCTCACTCTGTCTCCCACCCCCCTAACCCCCTCTCTCCTCTCCCCCTCCCTCCCTGTCACTCTGTCTGGGAAAAATATCTCCCTCCCCAAAACTCTACCCCCTCATTTTTCTCATTCTGTTTCTTCTCCCTCCAATTCCTCTCTCCTCTCCCCCTCTCTCCCTCCCTGCATCCCACCAGACCTGAAATGCAACCAAGTCTTAAACCATCCATCTTAGCGACTATGAAAAATGAAATTAGATGTCGAATTAGAGTGAAGATGAAGCCATGGGGGAGTCTGAATGGACTTTGCATTTTAATATTGAGAATGAGATTGAAAATACATCTATTTTTACTTAAAATGCCTTTTTTATGGCGTAGCCCATCGGGCAGAGCCGTCTAGAACAGTGTTTGTCCGTATGTATGTATGTATGTATGTATGTATGTATGTATGTATGTCCCATTGTCCCCTCAAACGTATACCAATCAGAGCTGAGAATTTGATCAAATGACAGGGTGATGTGATTACATCTGATGTCATTACGGCGGTGCTGCAGCTGACTCTCCACACACCGCCATTTTGATTTATATGCCGTTCATGCCGAACATATCGTCGAACCAGCCATATATCACAATCGCCATGCTCTACCTTTACGGTTTTCATTCTGTGTGAAACACAAACAAACCGATTGTTAAAGTGATCATCAAATATCGAAAGCATCGGCGTTACGTCTCTTCCAACAATACGGTAGGTATAGGCCTTAGGCGTTATGACTCACCATCCGCTTCGGACAAATTAAACCCAGGTTTCTTAATACAGTAGTGTATCATTTCAGTAGTATCGTTTTCGTAATAATAATAACTAGCCGAAACCCGTGGAACATCCACGGAAGGGAGGATGTGGTGTATGGATAGAGTGTACCATTATGGATGGCAGAGGGGATTTGCTTGTCCGAGTAAGAGTTAGGAAGAAAGATGAGAATGAAGAGTGCGTATATGAACAACGTATTTATTGCAATCTACTTAAATGACAACGCTACGATATACTTTTGAAAAATGAATGGATTCGTAATAGGAATCGGCATAGCACCACTCTGGCCACACTGGTGCAGTGGTATGTGTCAATGGAAAGGAACAGCAGTAGAACCATAGACTTTAAAAAAATGAACGGCTTAGTAAATCGACTGGAATTAGCCCCATACTGGCGCATTGGTAAGCGTCAATGTCAAGGCAGAGCAGTAGGAATATAATACAATGAACGCAGTTTCAGAGGTTGAAATAATTTTAAAACTTCTGGATAAACAATGTTGGGGTAATAGCCAAGCCTCTGACGACCGCGATCGACGACACCGGCACAAATGCATGCTCTGGATTGTCCACTCAGTGGACGGCTTGCTTTTGCCTTCGCCTGTCCAATCAGCGGACGGCTTGCTTCGCCTTCACCCAGCAGACGCCAATACGATGGCGTCGTATCGGCAGTTAATGCTTTTGGGCCCCAACGTCGGCTAATTCAGATTTTTCGAGTATGGCTGTACGGTTCGTAGATCATAGGTTCGTAGATCGTAAATCCATTAGTGCCGTGGGCATCGGGTCACTGGGTGCGGCGTAAAAGCGATAACAAAGTCGAGTCCTTACGCTATTATTATATAGATATAGTGTAGCGGCTACCGCTGGGTTTTCACAATCGCCTTGCACCTATCAAGGACGCGGAGCGATCACCATGCCGGGCTCGTCCAGGACGCCCGGGCAGGCCCGCGCTCAACTTGCCAGGCCTCGGTCGGGACGCCCGGGCATGCCGGGCATGCCCGGGCAGGCTCGCCCTCAACTTGCCAGGCCGCAGCCAGGACGCTGGGCCACGCCCCCTCTCGCCTTTCCTGGGCAAACGCTCCGGATAATATGTATATATATTGCTGCCCGATAAACGGGTCTTTTCAGAGTGCCTGAGTGTTTGGTTTGAATAAAGCAACTCGGACGAATTCAGCTTTTTGTCGCATCCATTCTTCCGATCGACGTGGGAGCCCCAGCTCCTTCATTGGTGACCTACCGACATGGACACGGCAGTCGCCCTTAAACTGCCTACCTTCTGGGAGGCTCACGCGGTGGTTTGGTTCGCACAGGCGGATTCCCTGTTCGCCCTGCGAGGCATCACGGCCAACGACACCCGCTTCCACCATGTGGTAGCAGCGCTCGGTTCGGCCACCGCGGCCCGCGCCCTGAGCCTCCTCGAGAGCCCGCCAGCCACTGACAAATACGGCGCGATTAAGAAGCTTCTCCTCGACGCTTTCGCCCTCCCATCGGCGGAACGCGCACGGCGCCTGCTCGACCTGCCCGAGCTCGGCGACACGCGCCCTTCCGAGCGAATGGACTACATGCTTTCACTGCTCGGCGAGCACTCTCCGGCATTCCTGTTCCGGGAGCTGTTCCTCCGTCAGCTGCCTAACCCGGTACGCCTCGCCCTGGCAAGCACGACGATCACAGATCCCCGGGCCCTTGCCAGAGAAGCCGACAAGATCTCCGACGCAGGTCAGCGCATCGCAGCGGCGACATGGGACCCACCGCCGTCCGACGCAACACCCATGGCGCCCGAGCACCCGGCACGGTCGACGACCGAACTGCCGACGCAATTGGCGGCTGCTACACCGAGCCGACCACCTCCAGCACGACGACCGGGGCCTCCACCTGACCAAGCGTGGTGTTACTATCATGCCAGGTTCGGACAGAAGGCCCGGACATGCCGACCCCCGTGCACCTTCGGCAGGCCGGGAAACGGCCGGGCCGGCGTTCATTACCAGCCATGAGCGCCGGCCACACGGGCAACTTACTGTTCATCATGGATAAAGCGTCCGGACGGCGCTTCCTGTGCGACACCGGCGCCCAACTGAGCGTCATACCCGCCTCTGACCAGGACAGGCAATCCGCGGTTTGCGGCCCCTCCTTGGTTGCGGCCAACGGATCGACCATCCGCACCTTCGGCCCGCGCAACATCACCCTCTGCTTCGGCGGCCAACGCTTTGCTTGGACGTTTGTAACCGCAAACGTGCCCATGGCTCTGCCAGGCGCCGACTTCCTCTGCGCACACGGACTGCTGGTGGACGTCCAACGGCGTCGTTTAATCAACGCCGAAACCTTCAGCTCCCTGGTATGCACATTGAGCAGCTCCGCGCCGACCGAGCTGGCATGCGCCGTCCCGGCGGCGAACGAGTTTGCTCGCCTGCTCACGGAGTTCCCGGCCCTCACGCGGCCGACGTTTTCGGCCGTCGCAGTACGGCATGGGATCGAGCACCACATACCAACCACGGGCCCGCCGGTCTACGCCAGGGCCCGCCGCCTCGACCCAGCCAAGCTCGCCGTGGCGAAGGCCGAATTCGACGCGTTGGAGCACCTCGGCATCGTGCAGCGCTCCGATAGCGCGTGGGCCTCGCCACTGCACATCGTGCCAAAGCCGGGGGGTGGATGGCGCCCGTGTGGCGACTACCGCCGTCTCAATGACGCTACCACCCCCGACAGGTACCCGATCCCGCATATCCAAGACTTCTCCGCCCGTCTGGCGGGACGGGTCATTTTTTCGAAAATTGATCTCATACGGGGATATCACCAGGTACCTGTCAGGGCGGCCGATGTCCCTAAAACGGCAGTCATCACGCCGTTCGGCTTATTCGAATTCTTGCGGATGCCGTTTGGTCTCAAGAACGCGGCTCAGGCGTTCCAGCGCTTGATGGACGGCGTGCTGCGTGACCTGCCGTTCCTTTTCGTTTACCTGGACGACATCCTCGTCGCCAGCACGTCCCGGGCCGAGCACCTCCTCCACCTCCGAACACTGTTCGGGCGCCTCAGCGAGCACGGCCTCATCGTCAACCCGGCCAAATGCCACTTCGGCACGACGGCCGTTGATTTTTTGGGCCACCACATCACCAAGAATGGGGCCGTGCTGCTGCCAACCAAGGTCGAGGCCATCACCACATTCCCGCGTCCCCGCACCATAAAGGCCCTGCAGGAATTCCTGGGAATGGTGAATTTTTATCACCGCTTCGTGCCCCGCGCTGCTCAACTCATGCGGCCCCTCTACGAAGCCCTCCGGGGCAAGCCGGCCAAGCACGACATCGCCTGGTCCGCAGCAATGGATGCGGCCTTCCAAAGCTCAAAGCGGGCCCTCGCCGACGCAACACTGCTCGCTCACCCGGTGCTCAACGCTCCCATCGCCCTCACCACGGATGCCTCCGACTACGCGGTGGGCGCCGTACATGAGCAATGGGTGAACGGGGTTTGGCAGCCACTCGCTTTTTTCAGCCGGCAGCTCCGGCCGAACGAGCTCAAATACAGCACGTTTGACCGGGAGCTCCTCGGTCTACACCTGGCCGTCCGCCATTTCCGCCACCTCCTGGAGGGCCGACCTTTCACGGCGTTCGTCGACCACAAGCCGTTGGTTTACGCCATGGCCAAGGTCACGGAGCCGTGGTCGGCCCGCCAACAGCGCCACCTCTCCGCCGTGTCGGAGTTTACCACGGACATCCGGCACGTCGCCGGCAAAAACAACGCCGTGGCCGACTGTCTTTCCCGGGCGAGCGCGAACGCGGTCCACCTGGGCGTGGACTTTGCGCTTATGGCGGCGGACCAAACCACCGACACCACGGTGCAAGACCTCCGGGCGGCGGACACGGGCCTCCGCCTGGCCGACATCCCCTTCGTGGACACTGTCCTGCTCTGCGACGTCTCCCAAGGCCAGCCTCGCCCCATCGTGCCCGTCACCTGGCAACGCCGCATCTTCACCTCCCTCCACGGCCTTTCCCACCCGGGCCGGAAAGCTTCCCAGAAGCTGGTGTCGGCGCGATTCGTCTGGCACGGCCTTCATCGGGACGTCCGCGATTGGACCAGCACCTGCACGGCCTGCCAACGGGCCAAGGTCCACCGACACACCCAGGCCCCGCTGGCACCTTTCACCGTGCCCGAACGACGTTTCGACCACGTCAACGTGGATCTGGTGGGCCCCCTCCCCCCGTCACGGGGGTTCACACACCTGCTCACCATGGTGGACAGGACCACCAGGTGGCCGGAGGCCGTTCCCCTCGTCTCCACCACCACCGCCGACGTGGCGCAGGCTTTCATCCCCACCTGGGTCGCCCGCTTCGGCACACCGGCGGACATCTCGTCAGACCGCGGACCACAGTTCACCTCCGAGCTGTGGGGCGCGGTCGCCCGCAACCTGGGGGTCAAGCTCCACCGTACTACGGCCTACCACCCCCAAGCAAATGGGTTGTGCGAGCGATTCCACCGCTCCATGAAGGCCGCGCTCATGGCCGGCCTTCAAGACGGCGGTTGGGCCGACCGGCTGCCGTGGGTCCTTTTGGGCCTCCGCACGGCCCCCAAGGAGGACCTCCAGGCATCCACCGCCGAGCTTGTCTATGGCCAGGCGCTACGCGTCCCGGGTGAATTCGTGCCCGACGCTACCAGTCCCTGGTCCGCAGCTCACCAGCGCTCGGACCTCCAGGAGGCCGCCCGACGGTTTGCCCCCGTGCCAACATCCCACCACGGTGACCCCCAGTCCTACGTCCCCCCAGCACTTCGCACAGCGGAGTATGTTTTTGTGCGTCACGACGCACATCGGGGGCCACTCCGGCCGCCGTACGACGGGCCCTTCCGGGTGCTGCGACGGGACGACAAGTCGTTCGTCATCGACATCGGCGGCAGGTCGGACCGGATTGCGGTGGACCGCCTCAAGCCGGCGCACGTGGACGTCGACCACCCACCACGGGTGGCCCTTCCGCCGCGGCGAGGCCGCCCCCCGTCCACGGTGCCCCCCACTCGACCGCCCACCACCACACCGGACCCCCTCCCACGACCCGCCAGGGGTCGCTTCGGCCGGGTCATCAGGACCCCCCTCAAATTGACCCTGCCGGTGCAAGTCGATTCTGGGGGGACGTGTGTAGCGGCTACCGCTGGGTTTTCACAATCGCCTTGCACCTATCAAGGACGCGGAGCGATCACCATGCCGGGCTCGTCCAGGACGCCCGGGCAGGCCCGCGCTCAACTTGCCAGGCCTCGGTCGGGATGCCCGGGCAGGCTCGCCCTCAACTTGCCAGGCCGCAGCCAGGACGCTGGGCCACGCCCCCTCTCGCCTTTCCTGGGCAAACGCTCCGGGATAATATGTATATATTGTTATTGATCGCGGTTTGGATGTTATAGACCGAGCGGTGGTTTAAAACCGCGACCTAACAAAACTCACCCGATTCACCCAGACTCTGGCCGTATCGCACCCTAGCTGCTCAATGAGGGAAAAGACAAAAGCGACGCAATGTAAGAGGAAAAGGAATTAAAACGAGAAGACGTACAGACGAGTAATGGGGTTTATTATTTACACACACAAGCAAAAAGGAGCAATCAAGTTTATTTACAAGCACATAAGACGCAGGTGACACAGGGAAAATACTAGCTTATACAGACTTAATTAACTACCCAGGACAAAACAAACAAAGACGACTCACACGGGGAATTGCAGAGTGGATTGGCTGGAAGGCGGTGCGTGGCTGGAGGGGGAGGACGGCACGGAGCTGGCTGGAGCTTGATCCTGCACGGGACGTCGGGCGGGACCTCGACGGCCGCTGATGCCTCCGATCCTGTCGTGTGCGTGGGATCACGGGTCGGATCACGGGTCGGGTCACGGGTCGGATCACGGTCAGAGCCGACGCGCTGGTGGGGGGTCTGGCGTGACGGGTTCTCTCCTCTCTTCTGTTGTTTGGTCCAACCACTCCGTCTCCAACGCAACCCCTCAACGCAATCACTGAACGCAACCACTGAACGCAACCACTGACGACCAACTCAGCTCTTTGTGACCCTCCTTGTCTCGGCTCAAAAGTGCATCTCCGTTTCTGCTTCCAAGCTCGACTCTGTAAAAACGCATCTCTCGTTTGGACACGCCCTGCCTTGGGTTATATAGGCCCCCGCCCCTCAACCTTTGCGAACCTCCCCGACCGCTCTTCCTCCGCCCTCTGTAGCCAAACCCCTGGCTCATGGTTGGTCGAGCGGGGCTGGTTCACTCCTCCCCTCTCTGACGAGGTGGGGAAACGCCTTCCTTCCCCCAACCCTGCCTCGTGGTCAATGGCGGCAATTGGATCGGAGGTAATATGGGCAATCGAGGGCTCAGCGGTGACGAGAGGGGATGTAATATGGAAATGGAGGTTTTGGGGATGGGAAGGAAAGGGAATCTATTCTCTTTCACTGGTGCAATGGAGTATTTCCATTCATGGAAGACACAGCCTTACACTAATACACAGAATAAGAGATAACTATCAACAGGTATATTCTATTACTTGGCTGACGTGTATGCTTGTGGACTATGGGACGCCCTTTTGGTCTTTACACAGCTCCGGAGGCAGGAGGCACAGAATAAACAATAATCACAATAGTACAGCACACAATCCAAAAAATATACAGTCCTCATATCCACAACACTGCACCCTCCTCCTCTTAGGCACGTCCCGGGCCTACAACTTTTATTTAGTGTGACACGTAGGTGTAGTTCCCTCTACTTTTAACCTGACCCTGAGTGCGACAGTTTTAAAACATAAATAAATGTGTCCCGCTGCTCCATTGCACCCTGCCTAACAGACTTACGCCCACAGTTAACCGAATTGCGGAATGGTCTTCAACTAAACACTGACGGTGGGGAGCATTATTTACACTGACGCTATTTTTATTTACAAAACTAACCCAGGACCTGTAATTGTTCTTTCTGGGGGGGGAGACAGTCTGCTCTGCATCAATGCACCATGAAAGCACCTATAACGCACCAACACACCCTCAAGCACCAATCAGTGCAGTCACCACTGTTCATCAATAAAATAAATTCAACAACCCCTAACCCTGCAGGTGTCTCTTGCTCTTCGGCTCCCTCTGCTGGTGATTATTATTTGTCTTCCAGATGTTGTCATTTTCATTTTGCTTTGCTTACTGGCGGCCTATTTTCAATAAAGTGTGCCCAATGTGTCCTTCTTATTTATTTTATTTATGGCCCACAGGGCCGACTAGTGTGGTTCACCTGTGGGGCATCGGTGCCCTGTGGCCAAGGTCCGCCAGCAAGATTTCGGGCCCTCATGGCCGGTTCCAGCAGAGGGGCCATGCCCCAACCCATGGGGTCCATAGGTGGTGCTCGGCCACAGACATGTGGTCCATAATGTGGTGCATCGATGCAGACAGCTGGTTCTGGGAATTTCGGGCGCACAATGGCCGACCCACGCACGCTCCCCTCGGCGCCCAACGGCGCACAGGTCATGTGGGAGACAAAAGAAAGACAATTGAGCGAGGGGTAAGGTCACAAGGGTACACGTCAATAAGGCAATGCAAGGCAAAATGCGTACGGAGGGCGAAGTGAGAAAGCTCGTCCCTACCGTACGTCACCCCCCTGTCACCTAGCCTACCCTTGCCCTTACCCCATATGTACAAAATCTACACATTACCAATTCGTCACTACTGTCACGTCTTCCCCATATTTCCCCTATACCAAATTCGTCACCACAATCCCTCTACTTCAAAAATTTGCCATCATCAATTCATCATCAATCCTCATAAGGAGGAAGAGATGGAACATCAAAGCACAATGTCACACCCACGTCATGATGCGTCTCACATTCCAAACATTTGCACAATAAAAAATAATAAAACATGGCATGGTGTGGAGTTACCTGTCACCTCCGGTGAGTGGGTGCAGATGGTGCGAGGAGATCCTTCATCCTAACTATCCTCTAAATGACTTTAACACACTTTACACTACCCGGGGTCTTTCTCCGGCCAAACCATTGGCCCTCTTACACTATGGGTTCTAAAAACCAATTCCCATTGGCCAAACTGTGGTGCTCTTCAATTTGGGGGTCTCACTCCCCCGATTCATCTCCCGGTGCCCTCGCACAATTTCTGGGCTGTGGCGTGTACCTCTCCCAGTGGGCCTACCCACCTGCACACCTCCACCACTGCAGTTGCCTCCGAGCTTACCTGCTCCTCACCCTAACCTAACTACCTGGGGAAGGCCCTCTGGCACTCTCCCCACTCGGTGCCCTCACTGGCACTGGGCTGCCCGATCCACACCCGGGATCCTCAGGCACCCACTCACAACTACCGGCTCCCAGAGCCCACCTGCGGCCTCACCTGGCCGACATCCTCACAGTGGTGGAGTGCCCAACCAACTACACACACTAACAGGCTACACGCCCAGCCATTTCCACAACACTAATGCACCCATTCACAATACCATTCTGCAACCGCACCACAAATGCCAATATCCATCCACAATTTACCTGTACCCTCTACCTAACACTTACACTACCCGCCCCGGGTATCCGTGATGGGGGTCCACTCTTCCCCCATTCACACCTTCGCACCATCCACTCCACTCCACAATTTCCGCCATACTCACTCCACGACCATCCATTCCAATCCTCCAGACCATTTATTCCATACACCTGTCTTTCATTCACCTGTCGTTGCACACCTGTGCAATCCTACCTGGTGCCACCTGCACCCTCCTCCTCTTCCTGGACCATTTGGTCAACACAACACGCAATCACCACTACTCCCTCATACACTGCTCCATTCACCTGTTCAGTTGCACACCTGTGCAATCACACCTGTTCCATTCTCACCTGTTCAATCCTCACACACACGGCATCATCTCAGCTAACTACTCCCCTCTGAAACTTGCGCTTCCCAGTCGTCCCTTTAAACTATTGCGCTCCCACGTCATTATCATCCACACTAATCTACCTGCGTCCCCACTACAGGTATCAGTCACTAACTAAACTTAACGTCACCTACTGTCATCTTTCTAGATCCCTACAATCTATCTATAATTCCAGCAATCTCTGTGTGTCTGTCTGTGTGTCTGTGTGTCTGTGTGTCTGTGTGTTTGTCTGTGACCGCTGTTTCTCGACAACCACGGGTCCGATATACTTGAAACTTGCCAGGTATATTGCTGGGGACCCGAGGATGTGCCTTTTCAAGGTTTGAAATTAATCGGACAAGTACCTACCGAGCTATGTCCAAAAAACGCTTCAACCAATCAGAGAGCAGCGAGCTATCACGTGTGCCGAACCGTTAATGCAATGCAAGCGTTAATGCGTTAATGCAAGGCTTTTCTTTTTTTCCCTCTTCTCTTTCTACTTTTCCTTGCGATTAAATTGCAAACAGCCAAAATACGTTGGCGCTAATTGAATAATTGGCCATTAACACTAAAATAATCGTAACTGCGATATGCCAACTTCCGGACAGTGCAGCCTTCCCTGTTGTTGTTGTTTGCAGCAGCTGTTTGCAGCAAGGCAAGGCTTTTCTTTTTTTCCCTCTTCTCTTTCTACTTTGCCTTGCGATTAAATTGCAAACAGCCAAAATACGTTGGCGCTAATTGAATAATTGGGCATTATGTTTTACAACTAATAAAAACGAATTTGCGATTCATTCGCTTTCCTGCGCGTTTGTGTACGCGATGGCGATTTCTTTACCAAACTCCGGAAGCCGTTCGCTTTGGACCGAACCATTGCATGTAAATAGAGGGGGGGGATTGTCACCACTCGCAAGCCGTTCGCTTTGGACCAAACCATTTCATGTAAATAGGGGGGGGGATATAATTTTAGATATATATATAGTACGGGCATGCCCTAGTATAACCTAACCCACCCGGGCTAGTTTTCACTGCCATACACCCCATAATCTAGTGCTCCTTTGCCCCCCACCTGTGAGGGATGGTGGATTTGCCATCCCACCACATCGGGGGTCTCTCACTACCAATTTCGCTCGTCCAAATCCAACAATTCAAAAATTTTCCATTTACTGCCAATTCTATTCACTTTTCTAATTTTCGTTTTAAATCACTATCACTATCACCATCACCCGTCTACTTATTACATCCTCTCGGTGCGCCAATTCACATCTACAGCCCGGCTTCGTACAGCCGAGCACTGAACGCGGATTCTTTTGTGCTGGCGGCTGGATGCGTCCCGCATTCGGGGCAGGGACGGAGGCTTACCCGGGCCGAGATCCCATGCACCACCTCGGCGTGAAGCCATCCAATGTCCCGATCTCGACCTGCCGGCACGTCTCAATAGAAAGTGGTCGCCATGACGACCCTTCCTATCGGGCTGCCCGCTCCGCCTAGTGGAGCCCGGACGCGGCCGCTCCACGCGAGGCCCAGCGTGGATCGCGCACGGCGGTCCTTTCGAACCCGCCGTGGCTCGGATCTCCGCTGGTTCTCGCGGCACGCGAAGCCCGGCACGCACCGAGGGCCCGATTCGGCTAAAAGTCGACCTAACCTTTAACCCGGTTATCGTCGACGCCTCACCTGCAGGCTTACATGCATACGCTACCCCTTTCGTGCTCATACATGCAGCCGTTCCCATTCTCCTCGTACCTTTCCTTACACACCTCGGTACACTCATTCCGCTCACCGACTTGGTCACACACCTGACCACCGAACACCTTGGCACACATTCGTCGCTCACACACCTCACCAATACACCTCTTCACGCCCCTGTCTCGGTCACCTCTGTGACAATTACAGGTGTGCCCTCATTCGCACACCCAACCACGTGCCTCACCACCAACTCCAGCGTGCATTCCCACTCACGCTCTACCATTCCAGGTGTGCATCCTTCCACCCCAGGTGTACATCCTCGCTCACCTGTCACAACCAACTCACGCTCCGTTTCACTCTCACTACTCTCACCTCCACTCTCGGTCGCGCACTCACCCTTACTCTTGACAGCATGCGCTTTCCCCATGCACCCGTCCGTTACACACCTTTCTCGCGCATCCTCCCGCGCACACTTCTTCGTTACTTCCTCCGTAACACTCACCACAGGCATGCATTCTCCCTTACTCTTGACAGCATGCGCTTTCCCCATGCACCCGTCCGTTACACACCTTTCTCGCGCATCCTCCCGCGCACACTTTTTCGTTACTTCCTCCGTAACACTCACCACACCGCGCTTCCCTGTGCTCCCTCGCACACGCGCTTCGACCAACTCACTCTTGACGGCACACTCACTCCTCGGCGTGCACTTTTTCCTCACACACCCCATGGTCGGACATTCTCGCACACCTCTTTTTTTGCACACCTGTCCTGTCACACACCTCACCAACGGCCTTTCACGAACACCCGGATCCAAACCAATCCCCAAGCCGACTGAATCTCCCCTCACATCATGTACATTGCCACTCACCTCCGTACCTCGTCGCACCTCCTCTGCCACCTGCAAACTTTTTATTTGGTTAGTGAGCATCTCATCATGATTTGAACACAGACTTTGTACATTATCCATTTCTCCCTGCAATTCCCGGGCTACCTCCGTCATCTCTTCAATTTCAATGCCCACTTCCGCTTTTTCTGTACTCACCTCGACGACCGTTGGCTTTAATAAAATTCCCTCTACCTCATCGGTCGCCGGCTTTTCCAAGCCCCGGGTCGCGATTTCTACCCCCGTCATTGTACCCGTGCTTTCCTCCGCTTCGCTCAACCAGCGCTTTTCGACTCGCGTTACCTCCTCGTGCACCCCTGGGACCCTTTCGCCCAACTTGCGGTCTCTGTCCCTCTGCTCCCCTTCCTCCCTATCGGCCCTCATTCCGTTCGTTATTTCTTAAATTTGGTTTCCCAATTTGTTCGTTATTGCTTCCATTTGGTTTCCCAATTTGTTTAACAATCGCTCACTGTCAGCTTCCATTTGGTTTAACAATCGCTCCCTGTTCCTGTCCAAAAGGGCCTCCATTTCAGCCATAATTAATTGCATGTCTTCCACCGTTGGTACAAAGGGCGCGGCAAAATTTGGTGCCGCTACACCCACATGCGTGAGGACGCCATTTTGTGCACCTGATACACCCTCAACCACACCTTCTTTACTCTCCTCCACCATTTTTTTTCCTAAGTCCTGGGTCGATTCTACCCCGTCTATCTCTCCCACCGGCATCCCGTCGCCTTGAACAGCCATGGCGCGATTTCAAAATTCAGGTTTTGTAAAACAAAACAAATTTCGGCCGCTCCAAATTTTGACCAAATTTTTTTTTTTTTTCTCTATTCGTTTTTTTTTTTTAAAATTTGGTCGGGCCTCGAATCTCACTCCCAGACACCAATTGTTATAGATCGCGGTTTGGATGTTATAGACCGAGCGGTGGTTTAAAACCGCGACCTAACAAAACTCACCCGATTCACCCAGACTTTGGCCGTATCGCACCCTAGCTGCTCAATGAGGGAAAAGACAAAAGCGACGCAATGTAAGAGGAAAAGGAATTAAAACGAGAAGACGTACAGACGAGTAATGGGGTTTATTATTTACACACACAAGCAAAAAGGAGCAATCAAGTTTATTTACAAGCACATAAGACGCAGGTGACACAGGGAAAATACTAGCTTATACAGACTTAATTAACTACCCAGGACAAAACAAACAAAGACGACTCACACGGGGAATTGCAGAGTGGATTGGCTGGAAGGCGGTGCGTGGCTGGAGGGGGAGGACGGCACGGAGCTGGCTGGAGCTTGATCCTGCACGGGACGTCGGGCGGGACCTCGACGGCCGCTGATGCCTCCGATCCTGTCGTGTGCGTGGGATCACGGGTCGGATCACGGGTCGGGTCACGGGTCGGATCACGGTCAGAGCCGACGCGCTGGTGGGGGGTCTGGCGTGACGGGTTCTCTCCTCTCTTCTGTTGTTTGGTCCAACCACTCCGTCTCCAACGCAACCCCTCAACGCAATCACTGAACGCAACCACTGAACGCAACCACTGACGACCAACTCAGCTCTTTGTGACCCTCCTTGTCTCGGCTCAAAAGTGCATCTCCGTTTCTGCTTCCAAGCTCGACTCTGTAAAAACGCATCTCTCGTTTGGACACGCCCTGCCTTGGGTTATATAGGCCCCCGCCCCTCAACCTTTGCGAACCTCCCCGACCGCTCTTCCTCCGCCCTCTGTAGCCAAACCCCTGGCTCATGGTTGGTCGAGCGGGGCTGGTTCACTCCTCCCCTCTCTGACGAGGTGGGGAAACGCCTTCCTTCCCCCAACCCTGCCTCGTGGTCAATGGCGGCAATTGGATCGGAGGTAATATGGGCAATCGAGGGCTCAGCGGTGACGAGAGGGGATGTAATATGGAAATGGAGGTTTTGGGGATGGGAAGGAAAGGGAATCTATTCTCTTTCACTGGTGCAATGGAGTATTTCCATTAATGGAAGACACAGCCTTACACTAATACACAGAATAAGAGATAACTATCAACAGGTATATTCTATTACTTGGCTGACGTGTATGCTTGTGGACTATGGGACGCCCTTTTGGTCTTTACACAGCTCCGGAGGCAGGAGGCACAGAATAAACAATAATCACAATAGTACAGCACACAATCCAAAAAATATACAGTCCTCATATCCACAACAATATATTGCTGCCCGATAAACGGGCTTTTCAGAGTGCCTGAGTGTTTGGTTTGAATAAAGCAACTCGGATGAATTCCAGCTTTTTGTCGCGTCCATTCTTCCGATCGACGTGGGAGCCCCAGCTCCTTCAATAGTAAATATAACCATAACACTTTAATCCCAATGTCATGAATGGAAAGTTGATGGATTGAAGCGGTGTAAAAGTGGAAGTAAGGAATTCACCTCGGTTTTAAAAAAATAATTTAATTTTCATAAGAATAACGTAATGTTATTATTATAGTAAATCTAATCGTAACACTAATCCCTTTGTAGTGACTGCAACGTTACTGGAGGTTAAATATATATCTTGTATATATTAAAGCAGCGGAAGTTTTGTGTCCGGCCGTCATGCTACGTCATTACGGCGTAAACACCCGCTCACATCGAGAATGGCAGGAAAGGTCATTCCTCTTTGGGGTATATAGATTACAGTCTCTATGATCGGGTCTCAAGAACATTGGATGTGTGTTCATTTACCAAGTTTCTTGTGGAGAGATCGCCAAGTGGTTTCAGCATTCGAGCAAGCACTCCATTCAAAACCATCAAGGAACGGCTGGCTTGGCAAGTGCTAGCTAGCTGCTTGGTGAATGAGCTCACCTCCAACCTTTGTGGGGTATATAGATTACAGTAGATTTTCGCTCAGTTCTGTAAGTAAAGCTTCCCTCATGGATGTCGGGATTCCTCCAAATTTCTTTTTTAAATGTTATAAACTAATAATAAACTAATAATTTTATTATAAACTAATAATAAAAAAGCTAATAATGTGTGTTTGTGGTTTATAATATTGTTGCGAATATGGAATTTGGCCTCCATATCCGCTTGTAAATATTCCCCTATTTCCCCAATACTCCCCAACTATCCCCAATCCCCCATTCCCTAGTCCCATTGTCTGTAAACAACAATCAGTAGAGCCGACCTTCCCCTTTTTCCCCCCATTAAATGTCGTGCCCAGGTCCACCGCATCTCACGTAGACAACTTTCGGACATCTTGCTAGTTATTCTTAGTCTATGTCAGTTAAGGACTCGTTTCCATTAATTATGACTCTTCGTTGCACCAGAATGTGATTATATGGCACCAGTAGTGAGTTTAGGACCTTTCCCATACCTCCTTCCATCTTCTTCCCCAAACAACAACAACAACAACAACAACTACAGCTACAACAACAACTACAACCACGGCGCGCGGGGGGAGTGTGCGTCCTCCCACCAGCTCGGTTAGCCGCCATGACCATGCGCTCCACGGGGTTACCACGAAGGGGCTGGCTGTCAGCTCCTCGTCAAGGGCGGAGCCTGGTAAACCCCCCGCACGCACCCAATGAGAAGCAACGTGCCGATTCCACGAGGCGGAGCTAACGAGCCGAGGGCGTGTCACTCCCCGCCGGATATACGAAGCGACTCACCGGATGTGAGGTCAGATGCGCCCCCAGCTTGAAGAAGAGCAAGTCACTACCTCCGAGCGCTGCGACCTCCCTGCATGCTGCATCTCTGGACCGGACCGAGCCGATTCTGTCCCTGAGCCCAGGTGCACCTGGAGCCATCGATCCTGCCTTTCCTAGCCATCAATCCCCGTGTGAGTCAGCCTTTTGTCCCGTTTATCTGTCGTCTGTTGGGGTTAATATAAGATTGTGTCTAAGTGCCTATCTTCCTTTGCTGTCCCTCTTGTAGTTGTAATCTAACCTTCCGAACGAATATAATCTCCTCCGGAGGTCTTGAGAACCGTATCCCTGGTGTCGAGTCATTTTAATCCCAGCCGTGTGTCTTTTCCTTCATTGATCTAGCGTAGCGCGATTAGTCAACGTTCGGGTATAATCGGGTAACAATTGGTGTCGAGGAGTGGAATTCGAACCCGGGACTAAATTTATTAGGCCCAAATTTGTAGTAGAATCAATTCGGAGCGCGTTTCCCGCGCGAAATTATAACGGCGAAATTTGAATTTGTTTTACAAAAATAAAAACCCGAATTTTGAAAGTCGCGCTATGGCAGACCAAGACAGCTGGGGTCCGGTAGGGGAGAGTGAGGCAGGGTCGGTCCAGGACCAAATTGAGGGACGCGAGGAGAGCGAAGCAGCGAGGGTAGCAGACGCACAAAATAGCGTCGTTGTGCCCGACATTGCGGGAGCGCAAAATGGCGCCTCGCTGGTCACCGCGCCCGCGACCGTGGCAGCGCCCCTGGTGGATCCGAACCTTTTTATGTTGCAAATGGGGGCCCTTATGGAGAGGCTAGAAGCAAAAATGGGGGTAATGAATAACGAAATGGGGGTAATGAGGGACGAAGCGAGGGGTACTGGTGAGGGATTAGACAATAATTTTAGGGGATTAGACAACAATTTTAAGGGATTAGACGAGAAATTTGGGAAATTAGACAATAGATTAGGGGAAATACAGGAGGGGTTAATGGGGGTAGAAAACAGAATGGCCGCTCAAGAGAATCAAATGGAAGGGATGCAAAAGGGGTTAGAGGGGGTAGAAAATAGAATGGCTGCCCAGGAGAATGAGATAGAGGGAGTGAAAAATGGGTTAGAGGGGTTAGAAAACAGTATGGAAGGCAAATTGAGGGACATGAGGGACCAAGCGGAAAGGGAAGTTAACCAAATGGGGCAGCAGATAGAGGGGGTCAGAATGGGGGTAGAAACCAAACTGGATGCTCACAGGGAGGAAATGGAGCAGATGAGGGTGGCATCTGGGCAGGAGATGCAAGTGATGGGAGAGGAGATCAGAAGAGGAGTGAGTGAGGAGGTCGGAGGAGTGCGCGAGGAGGTGAGGCACTGTAAGGAGCACATGGAGAAGGAGGTGAGAAAGGGGACTATAAAATTGCAAGGGGGCATAGAGGACCTGACGCAGGAGGTGGAGCAGCTGACGGTGGGACAGACGGAGTTAGTGGAGCAGGTTCAAAGGAACACTGCGGTATTAGGAGGTTTAAAAGCGACACAGAGAGAACTAAAAGATGACTTGGTAGCGACGAAGAGGGAATGTCAGATGGTACGTGAGGGACTGACAACGAGGCTGGACGAGGTGATAGAGGTAATGGAGACGAAGGACCGGCAGGTGAGGACGCACCTGGAAACGGTCAAGGTAGCCTTGGAGGACGAGCTTGAGGAGACGTACCGGGGAATAAAGGAGGTGAAGCAGAAATTAGAGGAAGTGGAAGAAGGGATGAGCGAAATTAAGAAGCGACGGAGAGGGGATAAGAAAGAAATAAAAGAGGAGATAAAAGAATTGGTCCAAAGTCTGTGTTTGGATCGTGATGATGTGCTCATTAACCGGATGAGGGATTCGCAGGTGATGGAGGAGAAGCGAAGAGGAAGAGGACCCGGTGTAAGTGGTGACCAATATGGTCGTGCGTATGATGCGCCAGGGGATTTAAGAAGCTTGGGGGTCGAGATGGACCCGGGTGTTCGTGAGAGGCCGTTGGTGAAGTGTGCGACAGGTCTGGTGTGCGAAAGAGGAGGTGTGCGAGAAAGTCCGACTCTGGGGTGTGTGAGGAAAAAGTGCGTGCCAAGGAGTGAGGGTGCTGGCGAGAATGAGTCGGTCGTAGCGCGTGTGCGAGGGGGCACATGGAAGCGCGGTGTGGTGAGTGTTACAGAGAGTGTGCGCGAGAAAGGTGTGCGCGAGAAAGGTGTGTGACGGACAGGTGCATGAGGAAAGAGTGCGCTGTCAGAAGTAAGGAAGAGTGTCCACCTGTGGTGAGTGTTACAGAGGGTGTAACGGGAGAGTGTGCGCGAGAAAGATGTGTAACGGACAGGTGCATGAGGAAAGAGTGCGCTGTCAAGAGTAAGGGTGAGTGCGCTGTCAAGAATGGAGGTGAGAGTAGTGAGAGTGACAAGGAGAGTGAGTTGGTTGTGACAGGTGAGCGAGGATGTACACCTGGGATGGATGGATGCACACCTGGAATGGTAGAGCGTGAGTGGGAATGCACGCTGGAGTTGGTAGTGAGGCACGTGGTTGGGTGTGCGAATGAGAGCACACCTGTGATTGTCACAGAGGAGGTGACCGAGGAGGGGGCGCGAAGCGGTGTGTTGGTGAGGTGTGCTACCAACGAATGTGTGCCAAAGTGTTCGGTGGTCAGGTGTGTGACCAAGGCTGTGAGTGGAATGAGGGTACCTGGGTGTGTAAGGAAAGGTACGAGGAGCATGGGAATGGCTGGATGTGTGAGCAAGGAACGAGCTGCGGGGTGTAAGCATGCAGGTGAAGCATCGACGTTACACGGGTTAGAGGTTAGGTCGACTTTTAGCCGAAGCGGGCCCTCGGTGCGTGCTGGGCCTCGCTTTGAACGGCCGCGTCCGTGCTCCACTAGGCGGAGCTGGCAGCCCAATAGAAAGGGTCGTCATGGCGACCACTTTTTGGTGAGACGTGCCGGCAGGTCTAGATCGGGGCATTGGATGGCTCCACGCCGAGGTGGTGCGTGGGATCTCGGCACGGGTAAGCCCCCGTCCCTGCACCGAGTGCCGGACGCATCCTGCCGCCGGCACAAAACAACCAGCATCCATTGCTTGGCTTTACGAAGCCGGGCTTTGGACAGGGATTGGCGCACCGAGAGGCATTAGTGAGTAGACTGGGTGATGAGGTTAGTGTTTTGGACCCAAAATTAGAGAAAAACAAAATTTGATGATTGGCAAGGGATTGGCAGTAGTGATTGGCAGATGATGGGTAGTGATTGGCAAATTTTTGATTTGTTGAAATTTGATGTGCAAAATTGGTAGTGAGAGACCCCCGATGTGGTGGGATGGCAAGTCCACCATCCTTCCCATGTGGGGGCAAAGGAGCACTAGATTATGGGGTGTATGGCAGTGAAAACTAGCCCGGGTGGGTTAGGTTATATTGTAGGGATCTAGAAGAGATTGACATTAGGTAACGTTAAGTTTAGTTAGTGACTGATACCTGTAGTGGGGACGCAGGTAGATTAGTGTGGATGATAATGACGAGGGAGCGCAATAGTTTAAAGGGACGACTGGGAAGCGCAAGTTTCAGAAGGGAGTAGTTAGCTGAGATGATGCCATGTGTGTGAGAATTGAACAGGTGTGCTTGCACAGGTGTGCAACTGGACGGGTGTGTGAGTAGTGAGTGTTGTAGATCAGCGCGAATGCGCTTGGGGAGAGAAGGGTGCAGGTGGCACCAGGTGTGAGAGCACAGGTGTGCAAGTACAGGTGTGTGGAGAGAGTTGGAGTAAGTGGTACGGAGTGGTGTGCATGGTGCGAAGGTGTGGATGGGGGAAGAGTGGACCCTTTTCACGAGTACCCGGGGCGGGTAGTGTAAGTGTTAGGTAGAGGGTACAGGTAAATTGTGGTTGGATATTGGCATCTGTGGTGCGGGTGACAGAATGGTATTGTGAATGGGTGCATTAGTGTTGTGGAAATGGCTGGGCGTGTAGCCTGTTAGTGTGTGTAGTTGGTTGGGCACTCCACCACTGTGAGGATGTCGGCCAGGTGAGGCCGCAGGTGGGCTCTGGGAGCCGGTAGAGTTGTGGATGGGGCCCGAGGATCCGGAGGATGGACCCGGGTAGCCCAGTGCCAGAGAGGGCACCGAGTGGGGAGAGCGCCAGAGGGCCTTCCCCAGGTAGTTAGGTTAGGGTAAGGAGCAGGTAAGCTCGGAGGCAACTGCAGTGGTGGAGGTGTGCAGGTGGGTAGACCCACTGGGAGAGGTACACGCCACAGCCCAGAAATTGTGCGAGGGCACCGGGAGATGAATCGGGGGAGTGAGACCCCAAATTGAAAAGCACCACAGTTTGGCCAATGGGAATTGGTTTTTAGAACCCATAGTGTAAGAGGGCCAATGGTTTGGCCGGAGAAAGACCCCGGGTAGTGTAAAGTTGTTAAAGTCATTTAGGAAATAGTTAGGATTGATGAACCTGTCGCACCATACACAGCCACTTACCTGTGGTGATGATGATGACTCCACACCTGTGTTTTCTTTGTTCTGTGTGCAGGAAATGAGAATTGCTGTGAGGATTTGTGAGACGCATCACGACGTGGATGAGACATTGGGGTGATTCCATCTCTCCCTCCCTAGGAGGGACTGATGATGAATTGGTAATGGCAAATTTTGATGTTGAGTTGGAGATGGCAAATTTTGATGAAAGTTGAAAATAGCAAATTTGATTGGTTAGGAGGGAGAGAAGACGAATTTGGTTTATGGGAGGAACGGGGAAGACAGTAGGGATGTTTGTTGATTTGTAAAGTAGATGTTTATGGGTAGTGTTGTGTTTTGTGGATACAGTAAGGGGTAAGGGAGGGGCCATGTAGGTTACCTGGTGGGGGGGGGGGGGGGCGTACGGTAGGAACGTACCTGTCTCACCTGGTTCCCATGTGCCCCCAGTGTGCATTACCTTGCATTGCGTGCACTTTTGCGCCCTTACCACCTTACTCACTTGTCTGCTTCTTTTGTCTCCCACCTCCGAGGATCTGGCTTTGGGGTAGAGAGAGAGGAGAGAGAGGTGCTGGCTTCGCAGTTGTGGGCCTGCACTTTCGCTGTTTGCTGCCTGGATCGATACACCATATGGACCGCAATGTTTGTGGCCACCCACCATGGACCGCAGTTCTTATGCGGCCAAGCACCACCCATGGATGGACCTATGGGTCAACGTGGCACCTATGCCATACAAGGTGAACCACTAACAGTTGGCCCCCTGACGGCCACAATAGAGAAATGGACGCGGTTGGCGCCTTTCTTTATTTTTGAAAGAAGTAAGAAGGCCAAGTGCACCACACGAAGGCAAGACCAGCGGCAGAACATCGGCCGGCTGCGACACCACACAATGATTCATAAACACTTTATTGGTGCACCGGATGGTGCTCACTGTGTGATGGGGTGGTGCTTTTGGTGCTTGGAAGGGGTGCTCTGCACATTATTAAAGGCCGTAGGCCACAGAGCACTCGTGGGTTGGTGTATCGATGCTGGCATGCGTGCTCTCTCTCTATGCATAACATCTGCATGTGTTCCTCCAAAAACAGGTCCTGGATCGTAGTGTAAATATCAGCGTAGTCTTGTGTAAATAATGCTCCCTACCGGCTGTATGTTTAGTTTGAGGATTCTTTCCGGATTCGGTTATCCTGTGGGTGTGTTTCTGTGAGGAGAAGGGTGCAACGTCGCAGGGGGACATATTTACTCATTTGTGAATATCTGTAAAACTGTCGCACTCAGGGTAGAGTTAATAGTAGAGGGAACTACATTGCGTGCCACACTAAAGTAGGTAAAAATTTATCGGGTCGGGACGCCCCGAGGGTAGAGAAGGGTGCAATGTTGCGAATATGGAATTTGGCCTCCATATCCGCTTGTAAATATTCCCCTATTTCCCCAATACTCCCCAACTATCCCCAATCCCCCATTCCCTAGTCCCATTGTCTGTAAACAACAATCAGTAGAGCCGACCTTCCCCTTTTTTCCCCCATTAAATGTCGTGCCCAGGTCCACCGCATCTCACGTAGACAACTTTCGGACATCTTGCTAGTTATTCTTAGTCTATGTCAGTTAAGGACTCGTTTCCATTAATTATGACTCTTCGTTGCACCAGAATGTGATTATATGGCACCAGTAGTGAGTTTAGGACCTTTCCCATACCTCCTTCCATCTTCTTCCCCAAACAACAACAACAACAACAACTACAGCTACAACAACAACTACAACCACGGCGCGCGGGGGGAGTGTGCGTCCTCCCACCAGCTCGGTTAGCCGCCATGACCATGCGCTCCACGGGGTTACCACGAAGGGGCTGGCTGTCAGCTCCTCGTCAAGGGCGGAGCCTGGTAAACCCCCCGCACGCACCCAATGAGAAGCAACGTGCCGATTCCACGAGGCGGAGCTAACGAGCCGAGGGCGTGTCACTCCCCGCCGGATATACGAAGCGACTCACCGGATGTGAGGTCAGATGCGCCCCCAGCTTGAAGAAGAGCAAGTCACTACCTCCGAGCGCTGCGACCTCCCTGCATGCTGCATCTCTGGACCGGACCGAGCCGATTCTGTCCCTGAGCCCAGGTGCACCTGGAGCCATCGATCCTGCCTTTCCTAGCCATCAATCCCCGTGTGAGTCAGCCTTTTGTCCCGTTTATCTGTCGTCTGTTGGGGTTAATATAAGATTGTGTCTAAGTGCCTATCTTCCTTTGCTGTCCCTCTTGTAGTTGTAATCTAACCTTCCGAACGAATATAATCTCCTCCGGAGGTCTTGAGAACCGTATCCCTGGTGTCGAGTCATTTTAATCCCAGCCGTGTGTCTTTTCCTTCATTGATCTAGCGTAGCGCGATTAGTCAACGTTCGGGTATAATCGGGTAACTTGTGCAGACGTGGTCATACCAAACCGCTCGGTAAATAACATCCACCACCACGTCTGTAACAATATTTTACAAATCCAGCTACGTCGCTGTTAGACTCTTGGTCTTCTTAAAAAAAAAAAACGCCAATTGTCGTCTGATTTTCTTCCCATTTTTTTGCAACCAAATTTTTCAAATTCCCAATTTTAAACCATCTTCCCAAATATGAAAAAGAAAATCAGCTGACAAATGAGAGTTAAGATAAAGCTGTGAGGGTATCTCAATGTACTTTATATTACAGGCCTTAATTTCGCTTAAAATGCATTTTGGTATAAAAACCCCATCTTTTGTCCGATTTTCTCACATTTTGCTGCACCTGAGTCTTCAACCATCTTAGCGACTATGAAAAATACAATTAGATATCTAATTAGAGTTAAGATAAAGCTATGAGGGAGTCAGACAGGGTGAGCCTTACAAAAGAGTATTGTGAGGCCTCAGACCTATACGGAGCAAACAAGATGGTGGCGATTTGATTTTGAAGCCCCCCCCCCCCCTCCCCCTGTGAACTTTCAATGCTGACAAATTTCACACTCACATTCTCTCTCCAAAAGCACCATCTGGATAACCATCCCATCTACTTTCTTAACAATCCTCTTGAGGAAGTTCAGTCATTCAAACCCCTGGGTCTCACTATGAGCCATGATCTTTCTTGGGCAAACTACATTTCAAAGTTGGCCTACAAAGCCAGTCGCTGACTGGGCATCCTCCATTGTACAAAGTCCATCCTTGGCGCACCTGAACTCCTATCCACCTCCGAGACCTTCATCCGCAGCTTGATGGCGTCCTGCTCTCCCCTCTGGGCTGGCACCCCTGCCTCACATCTTTCTCAGATTGCCGCTGTGGAATCCAAGGCCTTCAAGATTATTGGAATCTCCCATGATGAAGCTGAGTCTATGAGCTTGTCACTTCACAATTACAGACAGGTCGGTAGTCTCTCTGTCTTCTACCATCTCCTTTATGGTCTTGCACCCTCTGCTCTTTCCGTGCTTTGCTCCCCCACCCCCCTCCCCCTCTCAGTTTTCTGCAGGGCTCGCACAGTCCTCCATCAACCCCCTAATTCAGGTAAAACTACCTCAATCCAGGATCACTGTTCACCTCCACTCATTTGTTCCTCTTTATTTGCCTGCCTGTGGAATCAACTTCCACATCCTCTTCGATCTCATTCTTCCCTCAAAGTCTTGTCGACCGCTGTTCACCACCATCTCAGATCATCCCCAATCCAAAACTATGATTATTTCTGCCCTCATTAACCCCACCCAAATTACTGCTTCCGACTTTTCAGTTTTCCCTCTTGGAGTTTCCTTCTGTATCCATCTTGTCCACCACCATCTCAGATCATCCCTAATCCAAAACTATGATTATTTCTGCCCTCATTAACCCCACCCAAATTCCTGCTTCCGACTTTTCAGTTTTCCCTCTTGGAGTTTCCTTCTGTATCCATCTTGTCCACCCCATGCATCCTCTGTTTCCATCTTGTCCACCCCATACATCCTCTGTTTCCATCTTGTCCACCCCATGCATCATCTGTATCCATCTTGTCCACCCCATGCATCATCTGTATCGATCTTGTCCACCCCATGCATCATCTGTATCCATCTTGTCCACCCCATGCATCATCTGTATCCATCTTGTCCACCCCATGCATCATCTGTATCCATCTTGTCCACCCCATGCATCCTCTGTTTCCATTCTTTTTTTGACTGTTATATCCTGATCCATTCAGTGTACTAGCTCTTCCACATCCTCAACTATATATACAACAAGTACAAAAAGTTTTAATTAAAACAAAAGCCACGTCGATCTTACACAATGCCTAGATGCAGCTGTGCCTATAACGTCGATGTTATAGGCACAGGACATTCCTATTGATTCGATTACTTGATGTTATTTTTGTGCAAAGTGAAAATATATCTCGGCAATTTCCCGTGTGTGGCGACGAATTTTTAATATATCTCAGCATTTTCTCGTCTGTTATTTCAGGCGGTGTATGACTGACCATGCCGCGATTTTAAAAAAATATATCTCGGCAATTTCCCGTGTGTGGCGACACGTGAACGAAGCTATGCTCCTCTCTCCACATTATTGTGACGACGTATAAATTAAATATTTCATCGTGACGATTGTCATCAAATGGACGAATTTTTAATATATCTCGGCATTTTCCCGTCTGTTATTTCAGGCGGTGTATGACTGACCATGCCGCAATTTAAAATATATATATCTCGGCAATTTCCCGTATGTGGCGACACGTGAACGAAGCTATGCTCCTCTCTCCACATTATTGTGACGACGTATAAATTAAATATTTCATCGTGACGATTGTCATCAAATGGACGAATTTTTAATATATCTCGGCATTTTCCCATCTGTTATTTCGGGCGGTGTATGACTGACCATGCCGCGATTTAAAAAAAATATCTCAATGGACTTGAAGTTACAGGCCTTTGAGAATTCATTTCGTTCTATAAAGGGCAACTTTCATCGGATTTTCTTCCCGTTTTTTTTCAACCGAGTCTAAAACTATGTTAGCGACTGTGAAAAATGAAATGATATATCGAATTTGATTTGAAATAAAACTGTGTGAGAGAGGAAGACACCACGGGCCTACAAAACAGGCCTCAAAGCTATGCGAGTTAATAAAATGGTGGATATTTGTTTATATGAAGCCTCTCCCACAATGGGTGGAGCTATGGTTCCCAGAATGGGTGGAGCTTTGAGGTTTTGTCTTCTCTGCAAGAACAACAAGAAGAACAAGAAGAAGAACAACAACAACAGCAGCAGAGGGCACTCTATGACCAGCGTCTGCGACGCGGCTAAAAACAAATGCCAGTAAGTCGAGTGGAAGAAAACACGTTATCTTTGTAGTTTTCTGATTGGCTGTAGCCTGTGGAACACCTCTGGGAGGTCAGCGATTCAAACCTAACCCCGGCCGAGTCAAACAAAGACTTACCTAGAGAGTTCATAGAACATGATACACCACGCAGTGTGAGATGTACTTCAATTTGAATAAAATAATGATTTATAATAAAATAGTGACAGACATTTGAGTTCTGCTGTGTTCAGGTATATGATTCAAATTAAATAAAGGTGTTGAGGTTTTAAAGCATATAAATAAATAAATTTCAGGTTTTATTTCCGTTTTATCCAGCGTCTATTACATCACCCGATCTAACACATTACAATCACTAGCAACGGTACCCGCCCTTTGGGCGGGGCTTCAATTGGGAGGCCCAAATAAAAAGGCAAAATATCAGAAATTGAAGGCTTTTTCATTTTAAACGATTTATATAAACATCCGTTAAATCATATCACACGCAAATCATCAAAGTATAATTTAAATAAAAGCCACATCACTGTTCATATTGGTAAATATTATTCCATCGTGTTTGGAAAAATTTGGAAAATTGGGAAAACAATATAGCCTATTTTACTCCAGGGGGTCCCAGGATTACCCACCCAAAATTTCGTTGCGATCGGTTCAGCCGTTTTTGCGGTACCTGGGAACAGACGGTCTGACAGACGGACATTTGGTGAATTATAGTAAGATTAGTGATTTGTGTTTGTTGTTTGTGTCCTTTATGAGGTCCTTAAAAACAGCAAGTTTCCTCCACGCATGCACGGTTGGGACAAATTCTGAGCCAAAGTATGGTAAAAGACAGACTTGTCTTCGAAGTCATGTTCCGATTGGTGTTCAAAACTTAACATTCAATTTAAATAAGTTGTTCCTCGATCATAAACTGATAGGATGGACAGACAGACAGGCGGACGACCCGCTTTTTGCTGTGCAGGGTAAAAATGGTGCGTGTTGCTTCTTTGCTTGAGGCTCAGCATTTAAAGGACAAAGCATGGATAGGATACACCCCATTGGTTGGCATCCATGGCCCATGGGGAGGAGGAAATTGCTCCTTAATTGTCCTCGTAATTGGAGATAGAAAAGTGACGTCATAAAGATGTCGTCGCTGATACCTTGGATATTCTGGCCCAGGCTGAGGGCATAAAAAAGGAAGGCCTGGGTCATCATCATTTCGTATGCAGCCTGTGGCTGCTGGTTGCATCATTGCTTTCAGCATGGCTGTGCTGCTGATGCAGACATGGGCTCGAACTCAAGACCCCAATATGTTAAGCCAGCACCAGGCTTAAAGCGTGGGTGACATGAGGAGATGAGGTCTGTGATGAAAGGGGTAGGTGGAGTTTTTATTTAAAAAGAGGGGAAAGAGAATGGGGGAGGGAGGGTGTTGGAAAGTTTCTGCATTAAGATTTGAAACCATACTTGTACATATTTATCAACAAACCTTTGATTTCAAACACTTGCGAATCCTTTTTCCAGCCACTTGCAATTGCAAAGCACAAGCATCAATTTGGCATCTGCTGAAATTTAAACAAACGTCACAGTGTGACGGGTCCAATATTGAAAAGAAACGTCACGTGATGCTTAAATCGACTCGAACAGCCACCACACTATGTTTAGCTGTGTATAATCTGGAATGATGCGTCTCCAACTTGGTGATGATGTCCCGCCCCCTCGATGATGCCACGCCTCCTCGATGATGATGCCCTCCCCCTCAGTGAAGGTGCTCCACCCCTCGGTAATGGTGCCCCGCCCCTCGGTGATGATGTCCCCACCCCTCGGTGATGATGCCCCGCCCCCTCGGTAATGGTGCCCCGCCCCCTCGGTACTGGTGCCCCACCCCATTGGTGATGATGCCCCGCCCCCTCGGTGATGATTTCCCTCCCCCCTGGTGCAAAACTTCCACTCCCCTTCCTCTCTTTTTACCAGGAATGCACTCACAGGTTAAAATTTATACTTTTATTACACTAGGTTACTTTCATTGCGGACATGGTATATATCACATATCACAGGTAGAGTATGCAGTACTCACCTTTGAGTTGTCTAGTCTGAGTTCGATTCCAATGGGGCTGGCAGGATGGCTTACAGTAGAGATAGATACGCGAGCGCTCGCCTCTAAGCTATACACAGCGTGGGTTCGAATCCCGACCCAGCTATACGTATAGGTATAAATCATCCTGGTGTGTCGCAGGCAGGTTCATTCATCATTGTGTGCACCGTCCCTCGGATGGACGCTAAAACTGACGTCCCCATTGCCGACATCAGCAGGGTATGCATTGACGGTGTCATTCCCAAAGAGTAGTCAAGCTAAAGCACGTACCGTGATCAAACTACCAATTCCTACCCCAACCTACAGGGGGCACTGCTTGGGCAGCACAGCTGCGCTTCGCCTACCCCCTCCCCCATTTCCCCTCTTTCGCCAATAATTGTGTGCACAGCAATGCGTTGCATACGAAAGGAGGTTCGATTCCCGACGCAACTGTATGAAACTGTTTGATGTTGTCTGTTGTCTCTCGCCCCTCGCCCCCCTCCCCCTAGCCCCCCTCTCGCCCCCCTTCTCCTTGTGTACATCACAATCCTCGTTACGGGTCCGTGCGATAATCTCAGATGGTAAAACATTTCCACCTGTTCAGTGGAAACTAAAGTTTTTGTGTTTTTTTATTATTATCGTGACCACTTGGCAGTAGTGCAGCCTGTACACTGTGATAAGGAAAGTTTTGTTGATCTCTACAACGTCTTTTTCCTGGTATGGATATGTAAGGAAGGATATGATTTAGGATAATATCTTTATCAGAAAATACTTTTACTTTTTGTAATATATATTTGTTTTTTTTACCTTTTTACATTGATATGAAACTCATTGAAGAGCTTGTACATTTATCATAGTCAAGACGTCAGTAGACTTCAGTGTACCGGTACTTAAAAAATTAATTAACGACATTCGTAAACACTGGACAATTACACGTGGTATATATGGGAATTCCACCTGTGTTCCCTGCACCTTGAGCCAGAGGTTCAGATGGGAACGTTACTTGGCTAACCCAATATTATTTTGATCCCTCCTCCGGTATGAAAGGGAAGGTTTCTCCACTCTTCAACCACCCCCACCTTACTGATATCCCTCTTCACACAATCCTCCCATCTCAAACAAGGTTTACCTCTTTTCCTCCCACCTTGCTCCCTCAACCTATCCGCTCTCTTCGCCCATCCACACCAAATGTCCAGCTCATATCAACTGGCATTTCACCAATCTCCCCATCAAGCCCATCTGCACACCAATCTGCCCCCTCAGTTCATCCATTCTCCTTCTGTCCACCCTCTTCACTCCCACAATCCTCCTGCCCCAGTTGTTCTCACAAACCAGCAGCCTCTGTTGTCGTCTCTCTGTCAGTGCCACCATCTCCAGACCATAAAGGTAGGCCGGCGTTACACACGGCATCAGAACCTTCCCTCCCTCCCCCAATCAATTTCCTGAAGATATCAGTCTAAAAACTTTCAATAAATTGTTGGATCCTCATTTCTTATACATCATCAAATCTGTCTATGTCCCTGTCTATGTAATGCATAATGGACCTGGATTTTATATCGCATATCAAAAATCATATCACACATCCAACTACAACGGCACTCTTCGACGTCACGACATTGACTGATATGCCTCTGCCCACATTATTGCATCATTATAATACTTGTATCAAGTTTGATTTAAATCCATTCAGCTATGCCCAAGTTAGCACATTTTTACCTGACATAACCTCTGACCTTTGACCTATTGACCCCAAAATTTCATCAGTTCATATTTACATCATTATACATACCTGAACCAAGTTTTAATTTAAATCCCTTCAGCTGTTCACAAGTTTTCACATTTTTACCTGACATGACCTCTGACCTTTAGCCTTTGACCTCTTGACCCAAATTCGAATAATTTAATCTTTACATCATTATACATACCCATCCCAAATTTGAATTAGATCACTTTAGCCATTCTCAAGTTGTATACCTATTACTTATTTGACTTTTGACCTTTGACCGCAAAATCTAATCACTTAATCCTTACAATATTACACACTAGCGGGGTCACCCGTGGGAATCCCACGGGTGACCCCGCAAGTTTGCATTGACGTTCGTCGATGGACTCGTTCGCCCGTCTCATTCGTTTTCTTGCTGCATCCTGTTCAAGTCTGCGTTCTTCATCGATCGTCTCATTCATTTTGGAAATAGAAGTTTCCACGCAGCGCATGAATTGTCACGATCCTCAAGAGGAATTTGTCTCGTAATCATCAAATGATAAATGGCAAGTAAATTATATTGTGGAAAATTAAAGATTTCAAATAAACCTATTTAAAGTGTATTCGCACATAACTAATTTTAAAAAACGAAGAAATATCTCTCGGTAATTTCCTGAAACATATTTTACTTCCGGCTAATAATGTTGAATTAAATAAAAACGAAGAAATATATGTCGGCATCATTGTTGACGTTTTTGTGACGACTGTCATCAAACGAAAAAGTAATATATCTTAACGGAAAAGCAAAAGCGAATTTTTAATATATATCGACACGTTGCCGTCGGTGTCATGTTGGGCGGTGTATGATACACCATGACGCGATTTTTAAAAATATATCTGCATTTTCCCGCGTGTGTGGAATGTTCTCAATTATTGCTGACACCGAGTCCAAAACCATCGATAAAAATGAAATCATATGGTGAGTTAGATTGGAGATAAAGGCGTGAGAGAGACTCAATGGCCTTGAAGTTGAAGTTACAGGCGTTTGAGAATTCATTTCGTTCTATAAACGGCAACTTTCATTGGATTTCCTTCCCGTTTTTTTTCAACCGAGTCGAAAACTATGTTAGCGACTGTGAAAAATGAAATGATATATCGAATTTTTAATATGTATCGACACGTTGCCGTCGGTGTCATGTTAGGCGGTGTATGATACACCATGACGCGATTTTAAAAAATATATCTGCATTTTCCCGCGTGTGTGGAATGTTCTCAATTATTGCTGACACCGACTCTAAAACCATCGATAAAAATGAAATCATATGGTGAGTTAGATTGGAGATAAAGGCGTGAGAGAGACTCAATGGCCTTGAAGTTACAGGCATTTGAGAATTCATTTCGTTCTATAAACGGCAACTTTCATCGGATTTTCTTCTCGGTTTTTTTCAACCGAGTCTAAAACTATGTTAGCGACTGTGAAAAATGAAATGATATATCGAATTTAAAATAGATATCGACACATTGCCATCAGTGTCATGTTGGGCGGTGTATGATACACCATGACGCGATTTTAAAAAATATATCTCTGCATTTTCCCGCGTGTGTGGAATGTTTGTGGAAAATTAAAGATTTCAAATAAACCTATTTAAAGTGTATGCGCACATAACTAATAAAAAAAACGAAGAAATATCTCTCGGTAATTTCCTGAAACATATTTTACTTCCGGCTAATATGTTGAATGAAATAAAAACGAAGAAATATATGTCGGCATCATTGTTGACGTTTTTGTGACGACTATCATCAAACGAAATAGTAATATATCATAACGGAAAAGCAAAAGCGAATTTTTAATATATATCGACACATTGCCGGCGGTGTCATGTTGGGCGGTGTATGATACACCATGACGCGATTTTAAAAAATATATCTCTGCATTTTCCCGCGTGTGTGGATTGTTCTCAATTATTGCTGACACCGAGTCTAAAAGTAAAACCATCGATAAAAATGAAATCATATGGTGAGTTAGATTGGAGATAAAGGCGTGAGAGAGACTCAATGGCCTTGAAGTTACAGGCCTTTGAGAATTCATTTCGTTCTATAAACGGCAACTTTCATCGGATTTTATTCCCGTTTTTTTTCAACCGAGTCTAAAACTATGTTAGCGACTGTGAAAAATGAAATGATTTATCGAATTTGATTTGAAATAAAACTGGGGGAGAGCAAGACACCACGGGCCTACAAAACAGGACTCAAAGCTATGCGAGTTAATAAAATGGTGGATATTTGTTTATAGCCACTCCCAGAATGGGTGGAGCTATGGGTGGAGCTACTCTGCAAACCGAGTAAGCCACACCCCGGACAGACACCCAACAGATAGACAGACAGACAGACAGAATCATCTACGGCTATTATAATATAGATACCTGTACGAAGATTGAATTAGATCACTTCAGCCGTTCTCAGTTTATAGATTTATTACAGATATGACCTTTGACCCCAAAATCTAATCACTTAATCGTTACAATATTATACATTACATACCTGTACGAAGAGTGAATTGAATCACTTTAGCCGTTCTCAAGTTATAGACCTATTACAGACTTTGACCTTTGACCTCTTGACCCCAAAATCGAATCAGTTCATCTTTACATCATTCTACATAATTGTACCAAATTTGGTCAGAATCCCATGACTGGTTCACAGTTATCGCTGCAGCAGGACTTTTACCTAACATGACCTTTGCCCTTTGACCTCGTGACCCCAAAATCTAATCAGTTCATCTTTACCTCATTTATACATACCTGTGCCAAATTTGACTAAGATTCGTTTAGCCGTTCTCAAGTTATTGCGGTAACGAAAACCTATCCCGGACGGACGGACAACCTGAAAACATAATGCCTCCGACGACTTCGTCAACGGAGGCATAACAAATGGTGGAATATTTGACTCTTTTCCCCAACCCTTCCACCTGTATGTCCAGTCCATTCCCTCTTTTCTTTCTTCTACCTTTTCCCTTTTCTCCTACTTCCTCTTTTCCTCCTACCTTGCTCCCACAATCTTCCTGACCCCGTCCTCCTAATGGCCCCCTTTTTCCTACCTCTCCCCATTTCCCCCTATTTCTCCCCTTTTATGCTTCCGCTGACAAAGTTTCCGGACGCATTATGTTTTCGGGTTGTCCGTCCGTCCGTCCATCCATCCGTGATAGGTTTTCGTTACCGCGATAACTTGAGAATGGCTGAAGGTATCTAGGTCAAACTTGGTGCAGGTATGTATAATGAGGTAATCATTAACTGATTAGATTTTGGGGTCACAAGGTCAAAGGTTAGAGGTCATGTTAGGTAAAAATGTGATACATGAGAACAGTTGAAGGGATATAAATCAAACTTGGTGCAGGTATGTATAATGAGGTAATCATTAACTGATTAGATTTTGGGGTCACAAGGTCAAAGGTTAGAGGTCATGTTAGGTGAAAATCCTGTTACTGCGATAACTTGTGAAACAGTGATGGGATTTTGACCAAAGTTGGTACAAATATGTACTATGATGCAAAGATGAACTGATTAGATTTTGGGGTCAAAGGTTAGAGGCCATGTGAGGTAAAAATGTGATACATGAGAACAGTTGAAGGGATATAAATCAAACTCGGTACAAGTATGTATAATGATGTAATAATGTGGGCGGAGGCATATCGGTCAACATCGCGACGTCGAAGAGTGGCAATCCAGTTTTCTTCTACCTCCTTCCTTTTTTTTCTTCTCCCTCCTCCCTTTTCTCTCCTATCTTCCCCCTTTCTCTCTCCTATCCTTCCTATATTTTACACGATCCTTCCCCCTATTTCTTACCCTATCCTCATCCCTTTTCTTCCCTATCCCCCTCCCATTTTCTCTCCTGTCCTACCCCCTTTTCTCTTCTATCCTCCACCCTTTTTTCCTCTGGAAACAAACTATTCCTTACACGTCATGAGGCGCATAGAGCTGCTGAGGCAGTTTCATTTGGCTAAGGCGTACAATCCTAGACGGATCGCCATTCCGACGCAGGATACTCGAATAGCTTATTATCCCAATAAGCTGGTACCCGTTTTACTCCAGCTCTTCAATGAGTCTTAGACCATGTGAAAATCCCCATGGGCTGGCAGGATGGCCTAGAGTTACACTCACTCATCTCCAGGGTTGTCTAGCCTGGGCTCGAATCCCGACCAAGCTATTAACTGGCATCCCGGTGTTTCACTGGCAGGGTGATTCGTCCATGTGTGTGCCATGTGCCATCCCTCAGATGGATGTCAAACGGGTGTCCCATTTTCCGGCATTCGTCGCTGGATGTTAAAGATCACATGGTGTCCTTCACGAAGAGTAGGCGCCCATTTGCTGGCACCACGGTCAAATTCCGAATTGCTGCCCTAACCAGCAGGAGGCACTGCATCAGTAACTCAGCCTCACTCCCAGCAATGATGCTAACCAGTAGCCACTGGCTGCACCCAAAATTAATGAGTGATCCTTCCCCATGCGTATGTGAGCTGCCTCATTATTTATTTTGGGAATGATACATTTGGGAATTATGGCTGACAGGATGGCCTAAAGGTACGCCACACGCACACTCCTCCAAGCTGTCTAGCCTGGGTTCGAATCCCGACCCAGCTATAAACTGTCACTTTGGTGTTTCATAGGCAGGGGGATTCATCAATGTGTGTGCCGTCCCTCGGATGGACGTTAAACGGGGAGTCCTGCTTGCCAGCATGGGTTGGAGGATGTTAAAGATCCCATGGTGTCCTTCGCAAAGAGTAGGTGAGTATCGCTGGCACCATGGCCAAATTCCAAATTATTGTCCTAACTAGTCGAATGTCAGGCCTGGCCAGGCCGGTTCGTCAAAGACCTGGGCCAAGCTTCACCTGGCCGACCCCACAAGGTGGGATAATAGTGGCCGTTAAAGAGCAACAACAAATGCCTAGGAATTATGAAGTTTCTCACTATATTTGCTTTTTCAGACATTATAATATCATCGTTAGTACCATGGACTTGGCCACGCAAGAAAACTTCTGAGCTCTTGCTAAATGATAGAAGGAAAATGCACATTAAAAACTTCACCAATACATTTTTGCAATCTTTTAATAATTTACAAGATAAATAAATAAATGTCTCCCTATCCCTCTTCCTCCCCCTTTCCTTCGTCCCCCTTTCCCCTCACCCCTTTCCCTCTTCATCTCTCACTTTCACTCTTCTCCTTCACCTCTCCACCTCCCCATTTCCCTCTCCCCTTCTTCCTCCTCCCACTACCTCTCTCTCCTTTTTCCTCTCTAGCTTTCCCTTTTTCTCTTTCTGTTTCCCTTTTCCCCCCTCCCTTTCCCGTTTCCCCCCTCCCTCTCCCTTTTCCACTCTCCCTTTCCCTTTTACTCTATCCCTTTCCCTCTCTCCTTTTCCCTTTTTCTCTCTCCCTTCCCCTTCCTCTCTCATCCCTTATCTCAGATAACATTGGAAATATAACGTTTTAATCACAAAGAGGCAGAGGAAGTATTCCAAAATTGTGTCACGGTGTCCTTTTAAATCCTAATCTTTCCTTTTCCTCTCCCTATCCCCCCCCCCCCCCCCCCATCCAAAACCAAAATCTTTTCTTCACCTGTTAATCCACCCCAAATCCACCTTATTCAAATTCCCTGTTTTCTTTCCTGAAAGTCCCAGTAGTGTGCATTTGTTTATCCCGTGTACCCTGCCCCCAGCCCTTTCCCTTCCACAGATCTCCCGATGTCCCTGTTCCCTCCTGTTGTGTTTCCCTCTCTCTCTCCCCCCCCCCCCCCCTTCTTGTCTCCTGATCCCTTTATTATATGTTCTATGCGTTAGCTGTTACACGAGCCTTGACTTGGTATACAAAAAAAATCAATTTATTAAAACTAAAACGACATTCAGTAGAGAGCGTACCTCCGTCAGGCTGAATAGTTTACGTTTCGTATCCACTGATGGGTCTGATCTGGATTCGGACCTAAACAAAAATCGAATCGGCTTGTTCTTGTCAACGACCCAACTCATCCACCAAGTTTCGTTATAATCCGTCCACAACTTTTTGAAACATCGTGCTAAATACCCTTTGTGTCCCAGCCATCTCTCAAGGGTGAAGATTTACTTTTAAAATTATCGGATCACCAAAATCGAATCGAATCGTCCTTGTCACTCACCCAAGCTGTCCACCACGTTTCGTCCGAATCTGTCCATAACCTTTTGAGATATCATGCAATATCGTTTTTGGCCCAATTACTCAACGGTGAAGAATCATTTAAAAAATGGTGAAGAATCACAGACAGACAAGCAGACAGGGGTGAAAACACAAATGATGCAAACGTAATGCTACAGCTTGAAACGGTCACAATGAGTTATTCTCATAAACTCCTGAAAAATGTACTACATGCAATTTGGATTTTAATAGAATTCAGTTATCTCAGCATCGATGGCATTCTCACTGTGTGATCATCAGGTGCCATTTAATGGTCTCAATAGGTGTAACACCTTTACAGTTGAGGCCCGAACATTGCAAGCTTCCTCTACGGCCACAGTTGTAGCAAAACGATGACCAGACTGTGAGCAATGGACGTATGATATCTCCGAGTGTGTAAAGGTCCTTGTTAGCGCGAGTCTTTCCCGGTTCAACCAACCGGTTTGGGATCGATGGACCTTGCCGAGTGCTCGTGAGTAGAGCGTCGGGCACACGGCGCCAGGTCCAGGCGGGCAATGCACGGCGCGTGCCTGGGCTCTGACTTCATCCGACCAGCTGTTCGTGCTAACGTTACAGGACATGGGGGACACCGATCGGCCCTGCTCCGTCGGGGTGCCTGTCTGTGTCCGTCCCTGAGCGAGTGTCGAGGCCCATCATGAGGCCCAAGTTGGATCGGTGCTGTGTGACGTTATTTCCATACTGCCTATTATTGCTGATTTCTCTTTTTTAACAGTAAATATTTGTTGTGTGTGTCTGTGTCTGGTCTGTGTGTCTGCGTTTATATATTTGCGCTTTCAAAATATTTTTCTCTGCAACTGCTTGTCTGATCGATGCGAAACTTTAAACATAGGAGGGGCTTCCCATGAAGAATATTTTATTGCTAAAGCTGATGTCATACGTCACATAGTATGGCAGCCACATTGGATTAAAGGGGACAAAATGGACAATTATTTTCTCCAAAACCACTCGATGAAAAAAATTGAAACTTGGAAAATGTCATCAACTCCCCATGGGGTATACATGGTGATAACGATGATGTCATTGTGCTGTTTTCTTCAAAAACAAAAGGTAAAAAACAAAACACATGGACACTGCTAGGACTTCCCGGAAAAAGTCGGAATTTCAAAAAAGTGCATCTGGGAATTAACGGGGGTAGAAAAGATCAAGGTTTTGAATGGGGGAAGATAAGAGATAATGGCGAACAGCTGTTTTAAAGACCTGGAGGGAGGAGTGGGATTGAAGAGGGTGAGGGAGTTTGTTCCAGAGGTGGGAGAAAAGAGGAATGAAGGAGTGAAGGTGAATAGAGAGTCTTGATTTTGGCAGTTTAACCATAAGAGGGTTTAACCACCTTCCCCACAAAGCATGGAATTTCATAATACATGTACTTGAAAAGATTAGACAAAACCTGGTGGGGCAGGCAGCTTATCGACCCTTGTTGTTCTTCTTTAACGGTCACAATTATTTCCCACGTTTTTGCGGGGTTGGCCTGGGGAAGTTTGGCTCAAGTCTTTCACGAATCCGATGGCCAGTCCTTGGCGTTCGACTAAGGTTGCAGCAGGAAATTGGAATTTGATCATGGTTGTGGTGATAGCCTTTGCGAAGCACACCGTGTGATCTTTAACGTGTACGAAATAATGCTGTCAGACGGGTCACCCGTTTAACATCTATCCGAGGGACGGCACACACATTGATGAATCGCCCTGCCTGTGAAACACCGAGATGGTAGTCTATAGCTGGGTCGGGATTCCAACCCAGGCTAAATAGCTCAGAGGGGACCGTGCGTACTTCTAGGACCTAGGTCATCCTGCCAGCACTGCAGATTATGCCACCCTGAAAGTTGAAGATGAACCAGCTGTGTTTGCCCCGACAATTTGATGCTGACTTAGTTCAGTGGTGACGTGGCAGTTCTGCCACTGGCTTGATTTCATGAAGATTAGAATATAATCCAGACCCATAGACACTGATGTCTTCAGCTGGATTTGAACCTTTGAACCCACAACCTCCAGGATCAGGATCCAGTATCTTCATCAGTCGATATTCTTCAGTTTCTTTCTTAACAGCTAAGAAAACAAATATTTTGGGAGTAATTGAGGCAGCAGTCTGTAGCCTATACACTGCCCAGCTTCAATTTTCTGTCTAAATGACCAAAATAATTGGAGGCATTATGTTTTCGGGCAGTCCGTCCATCCGTCTGTCCATGATAGGTTTTCGTTACCACAATAACTTAAGAACGGCTGAAGGGATTTAAGTCAAACTTGGCAGAGGTACGTATAATGAGGTAAAGATTAACTGATTAGATTTTGGGGTCACGAGGTCAAATGTCAAAAGTCATGTTAGGTTAAAAAAATTCCTGTTACCGTGATAACCAGATCTGCAATCTGGTGGTGAAGAAGGCCGCATTCCAGTGGATTGGGAACTGAGTACCCTCGTCCCTCTATACAAGGGGAAAGGTGACCCTCTGGAGTGTGGCTCGTACTGAGCGATAAAGTTATTGGAGCATGGAATGAAGGTATTGGAAAGGGTGTTGGAGAGGAGGATAAGGAAGAAAGTGAAGATTAATGAAATGCAGTTTGGATTTATGCCAGGAAGAGGAACGACAGACACGCTCTTTATTGTGAGGCAGTTGCAGGAGAAGTACATGGAGAAGAGGAAGAAGTTGTTTCTTGGGTTTGTTGATCTGGAGAAAGCATTCGATAGGGTTCCACGTGAAGTAGTGACATGTGCATTGAGGAAGTTAGGAGTGGAGGAATGGTTGATCAGAGTAGTGATGGCAATGTACAAAAGAGCGCACACAGCTGTAAGGACGAAGGACGGGAACAGTGGTGAGTTTGAGGAGAAGGTGGATCAGATTCGGCAATGGTTGCTGGAGTGAGATGTGCATGTAAGAAGTTTCGGGAAGTGAGTGGCGTGCTGACGAGGAGGGGAGTGTCGTTGAAGCTGAAGGGAAAGGTGTATGCTGCATGTGTGAGAAGTGTTATGATTTATGGGAGCGAGACATGGGTAATGAACGTAGAGCAGCAACGAAGGTTGGAAAGGGTGGAAATGCGAATGGTTCGGTGGATGTGCGGAGTATCGTTGAGAGAGAGGAAGACAAATGATGAATTGCGAAAGATGATGGGTGTAGAGCCTGTGATTGATGCTGTGAAGAGGAACAGGTTGAGATGGTTTGGTCATTTGTTGAGGAAGGATGAAAGTGACTGGTTGAGAAGAGTGATGGAAATGAATGTAAAAGGAAGTAGAGGACGGGGAAGACCAAGAAAGACTTGGCTCAAGATGGTGGAAGAAGAAATGCGGGCAAGGGGGTTAACAAGGGGAGATGCAGAAAATAGGGCAAAATGGAGAAGATTGTCATGGGGACCGCAAGGCTAACCCCCGCTCTAGCAGGGAAAATGGCCTTAAAATGCCTGTTGTTGTTTGTTGTGATAACTTGTGAACGAGTGATGTGATGTAGACTAAACTTGGTATAAGTAGATATTATGATGAAAAGATGAACTGATTAGATTTTGGGATCAAAGCTCAAAGATCATGTCAGGTAAAAATGTGATACTTGAGAACAGCTGAAGGAATTTAAATCAAACTTAGTACAAGTATATATAATGATGTAATAACAAAGAGTGCTCTGTCTCTGTGTCTGTCTGTCTGTCTGTCTGTCTGTCTCTCTCTCTCTCTCTCTCTCTCTCTCTCTCTCTCTCTCTCTCGTTTGAGAGAACTGTCCGAGGCTATACAACAAAGACAACAAGAACACTGCGCAGTGTTGCGTCAGATCTAAATTTGTGGAAATCCGTGTTATTTGTTGCAATGGATGTTTTTTTTCGAGATTAGAGCAACATTCGATATAATGTGAAGGAGACTTGCATTCATTTCGACTGATATTCCACTAGTTTTATTATTAAATGAATCCAAGACCTCATGCCCGCTTATCCCACACAGTGTATCAGATACCATTCATCCCCCACTGCTCTGCTATAAAAAGTGATGTTCAGTGATCGTAAAAGTTGTTACGTTCGGCGTCTATTCCACATGATCCACATTGAATTCCTGTCGAAAACAATATCACGATAAAGTATAATTACATGGAAAGGGTAAGAAAGCTTATAATTATGAGAAACAGGGATAATTCACAAAATGTGCTGTTTTCCCTTTGTGGTGCAGGAATATCTTACACATAATGCATGTCAGGACCAAAGGACCAAATTACTCATTCGGTGCACCGAGTGGGTGGTTTGGGTGAAAACGGATATTTATTCACCTTCCACCTCCAACTACCGCGACATTTAGTTGCAACACAAGAACCTTCTCCATATCATCATCATCATCATCATCATCATCATCCTCCTGATCATCATCATCATCATCATCATCATCAACAACAATGTAGGCTACGACAGTATGCTCTTGACAGAACTTCGGTGACAGAACAGAACTAGGTGGTTTGGCATTCCTTTCCCAGCAGTCAGAGCAGGAATTCGCAATGTGTTCATGGTGCCGGCGATGACTCGCCTACTCTTCAGGAAAGACATCCGATGTCCTTCCTATGGACGGTGCACACATTGATGCCTCGACCTGCCTGCCAAACTGCTTTGAAATGTGCACTTTACCCAGAATGCCGTGGACAGTGTCGTTCTCATTCATATATTCAGAGTCGCAGCACTTGACCTCGAAGGTATCTGATTCATGATCGCAGGTGCCCCTTCAATCTTGTTTCGAACATCAAAACTACTACAGTACTATTAACGGCATCATGAATTACTTCCACCTTGTGGGAGCAGCAGGGTTAGCTTTCTTTCGGCCAAAGTCTCAACTTGTTCAACTGGCTGTCCAGGCCTGACGTTCGACTGTGGGTGCCAAGAATTTGAATTTGTTCAAGGTGCCAGCAACAAATCAGTTACTCTTCACAAAATACACCACGGGGTCTTTAAAGTCCACCAAATATTGCTAGCAAGATGGGGACAATTGGTTGAAGTCCATCTGAAGGACCATGCACTTCGTGCTGCGATTCCCTCAATGGAAGAAGCAGGACGAAGAGTGAAAGATGGAAAAGGAGGGAAGATCTTTAACATCCACCAACGATAAAGTGGGCGATCCATCAATGTCGAGGCATCCATCGGATGGATGTCAAGCTTGGTGTACCATCTGCCAACACCGGTCCTTTGTGGACATTAAAAATCCCATGATGTGTAACGCAAAGAGTAGGCGAGCTATTTCTGGCACCCTGAAATAAAAAATAAATGAATTCCATCATCGAGTACTTAAAAAAATTATATATATATATATATATATATATATATATATATATATATATATATATGTATATTGTTGCGGATATGAGGATTGCATTTTTTTGATTGTGTTGTATTGTGGTAAATTGGTGATGAATATTGTTTATTCTGCGCCTCCTGCCTCCGGAGCTGTGTAAAGGTCAAAGGGCGTCCCATAATTAGTCCAAGAGCATGCACGTCAGCCCATCATAGAATACCCCTGTTCGATAGTTATATCTTATTATGTGTTTTAGGGTAAGGCTGTGTCTCCCATTAATTGAAATACTCCATTGCACCAGTGAAAGAGATAGATTCCCTTCATTCCCATTCCCAAAACTTTCATTTCCCCTTTCGTCATTGCCAGGCCTCGAGTGCCATTGCCAAGAACCTCCCCTCCAATTGCCGCCATTGACCACGAGGCAGGGTCGGAGAATAAAGGCGTGTCTCCACCTCGTCATAGAGGGGAGGAGTGAGCCAGCCCCACTCGACCAACCATGAGCCAGGGGTTTGGCTAGAGAGGGCGGAGGAAGAGCGATCGGGGAGGTTCGCAAAAGGTTGAGGGGCGGGGCCTATATAACCCACGGCAGGGTGTTTCCCGAAGAGATGAGCTTTTACAGAGAGACGAGAGGGAGTCCAAGCAGTTCGGTCCAAGAGAGGCGCTTTGAGTTGAGTCCGGGAGAAGTCCAGAGTTGAGCTGCAGCTCGAGCCACCGAAACTGCACTTACTACAGCTCGAGCCACCGAAACTGCATTTACTGCAGCTCGAGCCACCGAAACTGCATTTACTGCAGCTGGGGCCACCGAAACTGCAGCCACAGCAGCGTGAGGCCTGGACGGCAGTTTGGAGCCGGGCTGCGAAGGAGCGGCGGCTGCCCAACGAGTCGATCGGCTGCAGGACCAGTTGGACCTCCCTATCCCGCCAGCCATCCATCTCCCGCCAGTCCTATCATCATTCCCCGCGTGAGTCTGTCCTTGTTTGTTCTGTCCCTGGGTTAATTAAGCTTGTATAAGCTAAGGATTTCACTGTGTCACCTGCGTCTCATGTGCCTGTAAATAAACGTGACTGCTTTCTTCCTGCTTATATGTGTAAATAATAAACCCAGTTAGTCTTCTGTACGTCTTCTTCCTCTTTGCATTCGGTCGCTTTAGAGTTTTCCATATTGAGCAGCTGCGGTGCGATACGGCCAACGTTTGGGGTTGAATCGGGTTAGTCGGGGAATAACTGTTCGGCCGCGGTTACACCACCGCTCGGTCAAAATAACATCTTAACCGCGTCCGTAACAATATATATATGTGTGTGTGTGTGTGTGTGTGTGTGTGTGTGTGTGTGTGTGTGTGTGTGTGTGTGTGTGTGTGTGTGTGTGTGTGATGTGGAAGCAGATGAGGGGCATAGCTATACTGTCGTAAATTTAACATGGACCGTTTGTTTCAAGTTGGTTAGATTGATATGTATCAGGAACCTGTCAGTAAGTCGTCTTCTAAAATATGACACTGAGGAGGCAGCATATGTAACTTATAGACAGTATAGTCATCGTAAGATAGTATGTGCAAACACCTCTTGCTAGCGGGCGGGGCCTGGTGAGGAATTTCTGGCTGCAAAAAGGCACACTGGAAAGTGCTTCACGCTTTAAATGGATACTAATCACAATCTGTTCGGGCCGGTGTGTGCAAGCCATGGTGGCGTAGTGTGCTGTGGAACCCTGGAAGAGGGGATAGACTTTTTTGGGGGGGCAACCACATTGATAAAGATAAAGGAGGTCTCAAAGTATGCAGGGCTGCCCAGAGGACTGGGCATGACGAAGCACCTGAAAAAAACAGTCATGAGGTCTGCATCTGATGCACATTTACTGAGTAGAGTGGAATCTTGGGAAAAAGAACATTGCTCCCTGTGTCTCTCGCTTCTTGTCTATGGCTTTGCTTCTCTCTGGCTCTCCTAGTCTCTGGCTTTCCCCATCTTTGGTGCTTCTCATTTCTGGCACTCATCGTCTCTGGCTCTACTCATCTTTGGCTCTATTCATTACTGGCTTTCTTTGTCTCCCATTCTGTTTCGTTATTGCTCAGAGTGGACAGCTCTCTGGAAATGTAGACGCTGCCTCACAATCTCTGCCTCACAATCTCACCCCAGCCCAAAGGCTGAAGCACATGGTCAATCAAAACACACGCATTGTGCCCCCGAAGGGCCAGAATGCATGGTCATACAATTGGACCCTCCTCCATAGGAGTGAGTGTCCATGACTTCAACACCCTGCCATCCTCATCAGGACTGCATACTGCAAAAAAAAAAAAAAAAAAAGTCAATGAGGACCAAACTCATCTATTAAGTGGAACAAGGCACCTCCTTGCTTTAATGGTGAGCACCAGCCACGGATTATGTCAATTATTATTATCTCCGTCATTGATTATTATCTCCGATGATCGCACCACACCCCCTGGTTTTAGTTTGCTTTGGCGGGAACGATGGTCTGGGTGGCAGACAGGCTGTTCGTCCTTTGCAGATTATGCAGTTTCTACCGTGTGATGCATAAATCCGTTGTGCTCACCATTAAAGCTCTGCACACCTCACCACACGTCGTTTCAGAGGGATAGGCATCTTTGACCGTTTCGGTGTCTTTTGGGTCTTCAAGGTCTTTTGGGTCATCAGGGTCTTTGGGGTATTTTGGGTCTTCGGTATCTTCAGGGGCTTTCGGGTCTTAACGGTCTTTTGGTTCCTCTGGGTCTTTGAGGGTCTTTGGGGCCTTCAGCTTGTTTTGGGTCTTCAGGGTGTTTTGGGTTTTCAGGGTCTTTTGGGGCTTTGGGGTCTTTTGGATCCTCTGGGCCTTTAAGGGTATTTTTGGTATTTGGGGTCTTTGGTGTCTTCGGGGGCTTTTGGGTCTGAAGGGTCTTTTGGTTCCTCTGGGTCTTAAAGGGTATTTGGATCTTCAGGGTCTTTTGGATCCTCTGGGCCTTTAAGGGTATTTCAGGTCTTTGGGGTGTTTTGGGTTCTTCGGGGTCTTCTGGGTCTTTTGGACCTTCAAGGGTATTTTGGGATGTTTTGGGTCTTTGGGGTCTTTGAGGTCTTTGGGGTATTTTGGATCTTTAAGGGTATTTTGGGTCTTGGTGGTCTTAAGGGTCATCAAAGGTCTGAGGGGTCTCAGCAGTCTAAATGTAATTAAGAGGGTGTTAATTTTATTTGAAGAAGAAAAAGACGTTTTGGTCGCATATAAACACACAGACAAACATACATAACCATATACGTTTGCTCTATTTATATATAAAAAATAAATAAATAAATTAATATATACAATTTTTTCGACATGTATATATATATATACACACACACACACACACACACACACACACACACACACACACACACACACACACACACACACACACACACACACACATATATACACAAAGAATTAAGTTAAGCACCCCCCCCCCCCCCGTTTTTTTACAACCTCACACATTACAAGTTTGTTGTCGTCAAAACAGTGTAATATACCCATGATATTGCTATATTTTCTGGAGAGGTGATATTATGGTCACATAAAAACATAACAATCATGCCGTTTTCAATATTTTATTCTGAATAATTTAAGGTGAAATTTTTTGGGAATTTTAGGCATATTTTCACCTCAATTTAAGTATGGAGCTATAGGTCCATCACGGACAGTGTGGATGACGTTTATGTTTTCTAACGTACAGTCATTGTTCTGAGAAGACCTCTAGCGATCTTTGCGTCAATCCCATCTTCATGGATGACAACGCCAGGCCTCACCGTGCGAGACGCGTCCGAGCCTTGCTGGAGCAAGGTGCTGTGACAACCATCCCCTGGCCTGCGTACAGTCCTGACCTGAACCCCCTCGAGCACGTTTGGGACATGTTGGGACGACAGATTGCGAAGATGGTCCCTCCAATAGCCAATCTGGATGAATTGGAACGTGCATTACATCGGGAATGGAACAACCTGCCACAGCAACGCATACGACGGCTTACAGGGTCTATGAGACGTAGGGTTGAGTCAGTGATCCGATCACGTGGGTCCTACACACGTTATTGACGCAAAGATCGCTAGAGGTCTTCTCAGAACAATGACTGTACGTTAGAAAACATAAACGTCATCCACACTGTCCGTGATGGACCTATAGCTCCATACTTAAATTGAGGTGAAAATATGCCTAAAATTCCCAAAAAATTTCACCTTAAATTATTCAGAATAAAATATTGAAAACGGCATGATTGTTATGTTTTTATGTGACCATAATATCACTTCTCCAGAAAATATAGCAATATCATGGGTATATTACACTGTTTTGACGACAACAAACTTGTAATGTGCGAGGTTGTAAAAAAACGGGGGGGGTGCTTAACTTAATTCTTTGTGTATATATATATATATATATATATATATATATATATATATATAATGTGTGTGTTTGTTAGATCATTGTAACTCGTTACGAGAATTTTCTGAACATGCCACGTACCCATCAACGTGGTCGAGCAATAGCTGTGTCCCATCACTTTGTTGCTCTGGTCATGTTGACCATTATCTCAAGATCATTTTCTCCACCGACTGAGCACATGCTACCTTTGAATGCGCTACTCTTGCTGAGAGTTTACGGCTTGGTCCGGACCGGTATCCTCATCGAGTGGTGCCATATCGTGCTCAAAGGACCAAAGTTCAAGCATCAAGGCCACGTGCCCGAGCGGCCTTGCTGATTAAAGACATTGCTGACCTCACATTGTTTGGATTTGTCATTGGCCTACGTCATAAGGTTACAATTTTTGGCTTCAGAAGAGGGATACATCTAGATTTTCGCCAATGGACCGAAGGTGTTAACGTGTGTGTGGTGCAAACGCAAATGCAGGCCCAATAGCTCGGTTTGCTTTTTAAAATGCTGACCTCCAGTGCATAATCTTGAGCAAGACCTTCCCAGTGTAAACAAAGCAAACTGGTATCGCATTAAAACGCAAATGGGACGCGAATGGAACTCGTTGAACTCGAATTAAAAACAGCTTTCCTTGCACAAACTGATCTCGTTTCAGATTTTGTGGTCAATTCAAGCGCGGACGCACTTTTAGCGATTAAAGTTGACAGTTAAACTTGTCTCAAAGCGTCATTAAGAAGTTTTTGTCGTTGTTTTTCGATGATGGTGGGTAGTGTCTTTGACTCGAGCTCTTTGGACTGGGTACGCACGTTTGTAGGGGCAGCAGTAATGTAATCGAGCACGGGGAATGGGGGCTTGAAATCCCACAGATATGTAGTACTTTGATTTTGTGTAATGAATATTCATTTGCACTTGAGATACGTCGGCTCAGTTTATAGCTGGGTCAGGATTCGAACCCAGTCGAGACAACTTAGGGGCGAGTGTGCATTCCTTCAGCTGGGCTATCCTGCCATCCCAACACAACAATGGGATTTATTTTAAGCAAATCCAAGCCAAGCTGTAGTTCAAGGTAAACCGAAGTCACACTCCACGGATATCGTTCCCAGTTCAGAACTTGAGCTTAACTGCAGATGCAGGAGCGACAAAAACAAGAATCGTCGCCATTCGTCCGTCGTTCTCACTTATCTCAGCAATAGCTGTCTCTCCCCCAGTCTCCGACGCAATGTCGTTTCAGCAACAGTTTGTCTCGAGGGAAAATTTGTATCAAGTCTGGTGTTGATATAACCTTTTGCAAATCCCAAATGTGACCGTTGCACTTCACTCCTTTTGAGTAGTGAAGCTGGGCACATCTCCTGACAAACTGTCTCAAGCCTCACAATCTAACTAGAACTGTGAGCAGTGATGATAGGCCTTCAGGCAAAATGGCTGCCATACCACATGACTAATGATGTCTTCATTTTCAATAAAATTTCCTCATGGGCAGTCAATCATATCTGTAAATTTTGGTTTGGATCGGTTAAGCAGTTCTGGAGATATAGATTTTCAATTTTTTTCCTTAAATCCAAGATGGCCACCATACCATATCACTGATGATGTCATAGTTTGCCAAAAAAAAATCCTTATGTATAGTTAATCATACTTGTGAAGTTTCAGATTGATGCGTTGAGTGTTTCTGGAGATATAGATGTTCAAATACTTTTTCCTTAAATCTAAGATGGCCGCCATACAATCTGACTGATGTTATTGTTCAGAAACATTTTTCCTCGTGGGGAGTTGATCATACACATGAAATTTTGTATTGAACCATTCGGCAGTTCTGGAAAAAAAGATGTTTAAACCTTTTCCTTAAAACCAAGATGGCCACCATATCACGTGACTGGTGACGTCATGTCGTCATACTTTACAAATATTTTTCCCACATCAGTAGTTGACCATATGTATGACATTTCACATTGATCCGTTGAGTGGTACTCCATGCCATCAGAATGTAAACGTGTTCTATGTTTTGTATTGATCGGATAGGCGGTTTTGGAGAAGTAGATTTTTCGAAGTAGAAGTTTTATTTTTAAATCCAATATGGCCACCAAACCACACGACCGATGATGTATCTTTTCACAAACTTTATCCCCATGGCTATGTGATCTTATTTGTAAAAATTTGCGTTGATCCGTTCAGCGGTTCTGGAGAATATGCTTAAAGTTTATGACATCATAGGCAATGGCAGCCAATGTGTCAAAATTGCAAAAACAAAATTCATGATGCACTAAGTTACATTGGTATCTTCAATTAATTAAAGTTTCGTAGAGCTAGCTATTACGGTTTTTTCCGGAATCATCTCCACAAAATGTGTGAGAATAATAATCCTTACAACAACATTCGGCTTCCAGTGGGAACCTCAATGGAAGCCTAATTAGAAACGAGAACGGTACTCGGTAGAGCGAATACTGCCCTACTTTGACAAAAGGAAGCAACTGTCATTTTTGTCGAAATTGAGTTATCACTTGTTCTAGGGTATTTGAGGTATTTTGAGGTATGCTCTACACGTTCGTACACAAAATAAAGTAACACGACCCTCCATTTCTGAGATATCATTTCTGATATTTGGCATTTCTGCCAAAGAGAGCAGAAAGAAAAACACATTTTCCTCATTTACAAGAAAACTCCTTTCAGGCAGTTGCTTCCTTTTGTCAAAGTGGGGCAGAATACCTCCGCCAGGCTGAACAGTTTTGTATCTTTTGTAGTGGGATACAACGTTTTGTAACCCACTGATCTGGATTCGGACCTGAAACAAAACCAAATTGGCTTGTTCTTGTCGCCTAACCATCTCATCCAACTTGTTTTTTTATAAATCGTCCACAACTTTTTGAAATATTGTGATGTATATATATATATAGTTTTTGGCCTTGTATCACTCAATGGTGAAGAATCACTTAAGAAAAATAAAAAAATTATTGTATCCAGATCCGGATACGGATCTTCACCAATATCAAATCAATTCTTCCTTGTCACACACCCAACCTGTCCACCAAATTTGTCCGAATCCATCCACAACTTTTTGAAATATTGTGCTATATATAGTTTTTGGCCATGTCACTCAATCAATGGTGAATAATCACTTGTAATATTAAAAAATGCTCGTATCTGGAACCCGATTCGGATTCGGATCTTCACCAATATCAAATCAATTCTTCCTTGTCACACACCCAACCTGCGCACCAAGTTTCATCCGAATCCATCCACAACTTTTTGAAATATTGTGCTATATATAGTTTTTGGCCATGTCACTCAATCAACGGTGAAGAATCTCTTGTAATATTAAAAAATGCTCGTATCTGGAACCCGATTCCGATTCGGATCTTCACCAATATCAAATAAATTCTTCCTTGTCACACACCCAACCTGTCCACCAAATTTGTCCGAATTCGTCCGCAACTTTTTGAGATATGCATCAGAGGTGCGCACATTGTGATGCAACTCCTTGTCTTGTCTGCAGGGCGCAAGTCGGACAATTTATAGTCGGGTCGGGAATACGAACCCAGGCTCGATAGCTGACATGTATGTGCGCTACCTCTTCACCATGCTGACAAACAATTCCACCATGACCGTTTAATCATTTACCTTTGGTCTATCTGTTGGGCTACTGGGGAAGCCACGCATCACGGTGACATCACTGCATATACATTTTCGACTTTATTACACAAACATGCCAGAAAGCTCGAGAATATTCCAAGGCTTGTTTTCTTTTCCCCCTCGAATAATGAGCTGCCATTGTAACATGGTCCAATAGCAATGGCATCCTGGCACTAGCTGTGTTTTAACTTGAAGGCGAATTCATGTCACGAGCTATAAGTTCCATAAACTCATCAAGCTTTGAAAAGGCATCAAAACGACTTCATACAATAACTTTAAAACGAGCCACCGAGGCAACTTGGGTTCTTTTCATGTTTTTCTCTCTATCGTCGAAACCACATGCCTTTCCAGCAGTTATGTCTTGGCCTGGTGCAAAAGCTTTTTGACTCATGTACTTCAGTGTCCATTTTGGACCATGTCCAACACAGAGTTTATAGTCTGGCTCGACGATAAGACCCACCAAGGAGGGTGCTATTTCAAGCATAAGACCCACCAAGGAGAGTGCTGTTTGAAGCATAAGACCCACCAAGGAGGGTGCTGGTTCAAGGATAAGACCCACCAAAGAGGGTGCTGGTTCAAGGATAAGACCCACCAAGGAGGGTGCTGATTCAAGGATAAGACCCACCAAAGAGGGTGCTGGTTCAAGCATACGACCCACCAAGGAGGGTGCTGGTTCGAGGATAAGACCCAGCAAGGGAGTGCTGATTCTAGAATAAGACCCAACAAGAAGGTGCTGATTCTAGAATAAGACCCAACAAGAGGGTGCTGGTTCAAGCATACGACCCACCAAGGAGAGTGCTGTTTCAAGGATAAGACCCACCAAAGAGGGTGCTGGTTCAAGGATAAGACCCACCAAGGAGGGTGCTATTTCAAGCATAAGACCCACCAAGGAGGGTGCTGGTTCAAGGATAAGACCCAACAAGGGAGTGTTGATTCAAGGATAGGACCCAACAAGAGGTTCGAGGATAAAACCCAACAAGGAGGATGCTGGCTGCCCGGCTCAAAGCCTGAACGGTTAGTTATGAAATCACAAGCAGCTGTTTTTCTCTACTGGTATTGTTAAATGGGGGACAGGGGAGGGGGTGGGATGGGGGGGGGGGACAGGGGAGGGGGTGGGATGGGGGGGGGGACAGGGGAGGGGGTGGTATGGGGGGGGGACAGGGGAGGGGGTGGTATGGGGGGGGGGGACAGGGGAGGGGGTGGTATGGGGGGGGGACAGGGGAGGGGGGTGGTATGGGGGGGGGGACAGGGGAGGGGGTGGCATGGGGGGGGACAGGGGAGGGGGTGGGATGGGGCAGGGAGAAGAGAGAGGGTGAATCCTAGGCTGTACACATCGACAATGTCACACACACACACACACACACACACACACACACACACACACACACACACACCATTCATATACACAATCGTAGAGTTGGCTCACATTTGGGCAGTGAAATGTATGCACACAGAAAAAATAGATATCTGCGACCCTTTATGCCAGTGATGGCCATGTATTGTTCGGACCACCATATAACCCCCTTCAACATTTGTGGATATAGTGTGCATTAAGAAAATGTTTCCCCATCTACAATCAATCCATAAAACTCAACATCATGAATATCGGAGGAAAATTATTCAATTTATGATCAAAAAGGTGTTTTTGTTAATTAGGTCACAATCTGAAAAAAGTAGGTCAAGGATACCAATCAAATATGAGGTACACAACTTGCAGTGCACATACATGATTATGATGCACGAACATCTTGGAAAGTCAAGCAGTCTTTGAGGCAAACTTGAGCAATGACAAAAAATATTTTTTCATTCCTTAACCCACTATTTTTTTCGCATTATTTTTTCAGACCGCCAATTGACCTTCAACCTTAACCCGGAAGGGTATGATGTAAATTAAGTATGAATGCGCCTTACTCTAGGCTATGTAGAGAGGGCAATTTCATTCCAATAGGACAAACCATAGTCAAATTTTGCTGAAAAATGTAAAATTGGCTGTAATTAGGTCATGACCTTAAATTAGGTCAAGGTCAAAAATAATTATGTCAATCCCGCATATTAATTCCCATTATTAATTCAAATGGTCATTGCGGAAGTCCCAGTGGCTCCAAGATGCAGCTCGTACATTGGCAGAAAAAAGGAAGAAACAAAAACCTAAATGGTGGTTCAGCACTCTGAGGGGTCTAACAAACTCTGGGGTACCATTATAAAATAGGGGCAATACCTCTGGGAGCTCACCTGATAGAATAAAGAAGTATACTACACCAACTAAAGGTATTTTAAACAGTAGCACGGTATTTTAAATCAATTTCATTGGTTGCTAGAAGACGGGGCAACATGTAGAATCTTACTAACGTAATCATGACACTTTAAACCGACAAACAAAAAAATACCCATTTTGGGGGGCAACCTCCCCTCCCCCCCCCCCCTCTCCCCGTAGACCCCAACCGCCAAGATCACGATTTTTTTAAACATCACGGGTGATGAAGGTTGTGATCAAGTTTCATCAAACAAAATCGTGTGTGTAGTTTTTTTTGAGAAGAAAGGAAATACCTATTTTGGGGGACAACCATCCCCTCCTCCCCCTAGACTACCTGAGGGCCCGAATTTTTTTTTAATGCCATGAACAAACTTTGGTACATCACAGGTGGTGAAGGTTGTGGTCAAGTTTCATCGAAATTGCATGGGTAGTTTCAGAGAAGAAAGCAAATTCTTATTTTGGGGGTCAAACCTGGACCCACGTTGACCCTCGTAGATCCACAAAGACCTCGATTTTCTTAATGCCGTGAAAAAACAAACAAACCTTTTTCAAATTCCAACTTCTTTCCTTCTTTGCTGACTGGGTATGTGGTTCAACTGTAAATTCATTTGAATCACCTCGATCTAAGGAAGTTTCAGTGGCTTTTCTTTGTGAAAGGTGTTTTGGCCTTTTCTGCAATCGGAAGGCAAGGCTCACTCGATTAAGGTAAACAACGTTGTCCAGAAAAATGGGGGGCAGGAGACAGGTATGGTGTACCTATGCACACATACATACATACACACACACACACACACACACACACACACACACACACACACACACACACACACACACACACACACACACACACACACACACCTTACTTTATAAAAATCCATGAATAAATATTGCAAAATGAGTCATAACCAAGTTGTAATGACACGTGATTTACCATGTGGTGTACTTATTTCCCGGGGTATATTGCTGACGCCATTGTCGGTTTTGATCTAATGCACGATTAGGATTCAGTAATACTTTGGCGGGTCCGTGCATAAAGCGAACCCATACACGATACAACTCAGTAATCATTAAACAATGATCCTCCAATGGCATACAGTTGGGGTTAGTTATCATTCTGAATGATAGTTTTTGTGTGTACCTGATTGGTGTGTACCTGATTCATTCATAGTGTAAGATGGCTGTCCACGTGAAACACTCCGATTGTACTACACCTGCTGAGGTTGTTTATAGTGTACGAGTCTCTGCCCAGACAGCAACTACGCCCCGAGATAGCAAGCTGTGTAACCTTCAGGGTACCGGCGATGACTCGCCTACTCTTCTTGAAAGATCTTCAACGTCCGCAAACTCAAGTGTTGGCGGAGGGACTTCGTATGCGGAGTACCAGGACCGCAGTTTATACCTGGGTCCGTGTTCCCAAGGCTGCTCAGAGCAGGAGTTTTGAATAGGGGGGATGGGGGGCAGGGGGGGGGGGGGGACACTGCATCAGCGGTACTTCCCTGCCGAAGGAAACGCTGCCAAAACCTTCTGCAGGTTCTGCTCACGAATGAATGAATGAACGAACGAATCCTTCCAGTGGAAAACTTCATGGACTGCGGAGCATATGTGATGTAAAAAGGCAGGAAAGTCATTAATAAAATGTTTGCCTAATTATCGTGTTATTATTGATGGTCCACAGGATCGCTCCTCCCCCTCATTTCCATCCCGACCCCCTCCTCTCCCACCCCTCGCAGGAAACCCGATCAGCGTTCCTCCCGCTTCGGGCAGCACCTGATGAGGTCCAAAATAGCCACGAGCCCTGTGAATGACGGCGCCTGATGAGCGCCCTTGGCAAAAAGGGTTGGAGACCATTTTTTCCCCCCTCCCAACAGCATCCCTTCAATCCCCCTAGGACCAAAATCACTTTGGGCGGCGTACGAGCGATCCAGAGAAAGAACCAAAGAGCGAAGACGTCGAGCCACCACCGGTGGTGGTCCCGTTGTCCCTTAAGCCAGCTGGTCTGGCTTGAACGATGGTTCCGTGCTGACCCAGCGAGACCTGTGTGAAGCCCACGCACTGAGACCCGGCTGGTTCCGAGACACAAACACGCGGACGCAGCGGGTTCTGCAAACAAGGCGCAATCCTTTGGTTCTATTGTGCTACTCCTCTGCTGAGCCAGCAGGTGGGTAGTGATTCTCGGATAAAATATTATTTTGAAAAATTCACTTGTCTGGCAGTAAATATTCCCGCAGAAATGTTCCTGTTTGCTCGATATTCTGCGCTTTAGTCTAATCGCCGTGCTTCCAGTTCAGTCACTATTGCTCCAGTGCAATCCCAGTCCCCGTGGATCTCGAGCAGCCGCAGTCGCCAGGACTCTACCTGAGTCCTCGTAGCTCTAGGTGAGTCCCTGTGGTTGTAGCTCAGCCCCTGTAGATCTCGAGCAGCCGCAGTGGACAGGACTCTACCTGAGTCCTCGTAGCTCTAGCTGAGTCCCTGTGGTTGTAGCTCAGCTCCTGTGGATCTCGAGCAGCCGCAGTGGACAGAACTCTACCTGAGTCCTCGTAGTTCTAGGTGAGTCCCTGTGGTTGTAGGCCAGTCTCTGTGGATCTCGAGCAGCAGCAGTGGGCAGGACTCTAGTTGAGTCCTTGTGGTTCTAGCTGAGTCCTCGTGGCTCTAGCGGAGTCCTCGTGGCTCTAGCTGAGTCCTCGTGGCTCTAGCTGAGTCCTCGTGGCTCTAGCTGAGTCCTTGTGGTTCTAGCTGAGCTCTCGAGGCACTAGATGAGTCCTTGTGGTACCAGCTGAATCATCGTAGCTCTAGCTGAGTCCTTGTGGTTCTAGCCCGGATCCCGTGGCTCGAGCTCACTTCCCGTCCCTGTGGCTCCAGCCCAGTCCCAGTCCCTGTGGATCTCGAGCAGCCACAGTCCCCAGAACTCCAGCTGAGTCCTCGTGGCTCTAGCTGAGCCCTCATGACTTTATAGTTGAGTCATTGTGACGCTAGCTGGGTCCTCGTGGCTTTACCTGAGGCCTTGTGGATCTAGCCCAGTCCCTGTGGATCTCAAGCAGCTGCAGTCCCCAGGACTTAGATGAGTCCTTGTGGGTCTAGCTGAGTCCTCATGGGTCTAGCTGAGTCCTCGTGGGTCTAGCTGAGTCCTCGTGGTCTAGCTGAGTCCTTGCTGTTCTAGCTGAATTCTTGTGGTTCTAGGCCAGATCCCGTGGCTCAAGTTCACTTTCTGTCCCTGTGGCTCTAGCCTAGTCCCATTCCCCATGGATCTTGAGCAGCCACAGTCTCCAGGTCTCTAGCTGAGTCCTCGTGGCTCTAGCTGAGTCCTCGTGACTTTATAGCCGAGTCCTTGTGACACCAGCTGAGTCCTCGTGAACCTGAGGCCTTGTGGTTCTAGCCCAGTCCCTGTGGCTCTAGCCCAGATCCCGTGGTTCTAGCTCACTTCCCATTCCTGTGGCTCTAGCCTAGTCCCAGTCCCCGTGTATCTCAAGTAGGTGTAGTCCCCATGGCTCTATCCGAGTCCTTGTGGCTTAAGCCGAGTCCCTGTGGATCTAGCCCGGATCCCATGACTCTAGCTCACTCCCTGTCCCTGTGACTCTACCCCATTCCCAATCTGCGTGGATCTCAAGCAGGTGTAGTCCACAGGGCTCCATCAGAGTCCTTGTGGCTCTAGCTGAGTACTCATGGTTCTAGCCCAATTCCTGTGGCTCTAGGCCAGATTCCATGGCTCTAGGCCAGATTCCATGGCTCTAGGCCGGATCCCATGGCTCTAGCTCACTCCCCGTCCCAGTGATTGTAGCTAGCCCAGTCCAATTCCCCGTGGATCTCAAGCAGGTGTTGTCCCCAGAGCTCTGTCTGGGTCCTTGTGGCTAAAGCTGAATCCCCGTGGCTCTAGCTCACTTCCTGTGCCTGTGGGCTTGCGCCCAGTCGTTGTAGCTCTATCCCTGGCCGTTTCCAAGACTCGAGCGGGCTAGCCCAACCCACGTTGCCCAGCCTCCATTCCCATGGCTCTACCCAGCCTCCATTCCCATGGCTCTAGCCCAGCCTCCATTCCCATGGCTCTAGCCCAGCCTCCATTCCCATGGCTCCACCCAACCTCCATTCCCAAGGCTCTAGCCCAGCCTCCATTCCCATGGCTCTACCCAGCCTCCATTCCCATGGCTCTAGCCCAGCCTCCATTCCCATGGCTCCACCCAACCTCCATTCCCAAGGCTCGAGCCCAGCCTCCATTCCCATGGCTCTACCCAGCCTCCAGTCCCATGGCTCTAGGCCAGCCTCCATTCCCAAGGCTCCAGCCCAGCCTCCATTCCCATGGCTCTACCCAGCCTCCATTCCCATGGCTCTAGCCCAGCCTGCATTCCCAAGGCTCCAGCCCAGCCTCCATTCCCATGGCTCTACCCAACCTCCATTCCCAAGGCTCGAGCCCAGCCTCCATTCCCATGACTCTACTCAGCCTCCATTCCCATGGCCCTAGCCCAGCCTACATTCCCATGGCTCTACTCAGCCTCCGTTCCCATGGCTCTAGCCCAGCCTCCATTCCCATGGCTCTAGCCCAGCCTCCATTCCCATGGCTCTAGCCCAGCCTTCATTCCCAAGGCTCCAGCCCAGCCTCCATTCCCATGGCTCTAGCCCAGCCTCCATTCCCATGGCTCCAGCCCAGCCTTCATTCCCAAGGCTCTATCCCAGCCTCAATGGCTCTCAACAAGTTCGAGCCCATTCTCCCCTGGCTCTTAACTCGTGCCAGTCTGCTATATAGCCTGTCCCTGTGCATCCCTGTGTTCCTGGGCACTATATAATCCCCAACTCTGTGCGGTCTATATCTCAATTCCCAATGCACCCTTTCTACATCCCCAATGCACCCTTTCTACATCCCCAATGCACCCGATCTACATCCCCAATATGCTATATTATTTATCCATAACACACTCCATCAACATCCCCAATGCACCCTATCTACATCCCCAATACGCTATATTATTTATCCATAACACACTCCATCAACATCCCCAATGCATCCTATCGACATCCCCAATACGCTATATTATTTATCCATAACACACTCCAACATCCCCAATGCACCCTATCTACATCCCCAATGCACCCTATCTACATCCCCAATGCACCCGATCTACATCCCCAATATGCTATATTATTTATCCATAACACACTCCATCAACATCCCCAATGCACCCTTTCTACATCCCCAATGCACCCGATCTACATCCCCAATATGCTATATTATTTATCCATAACACACTCCATCAACATCCCCAATGCACCCTATCTACATCCCCAATACGCTATATTATTTATCCATAACACACTCCATCAACATCCCCAATGCACCCTATATACATCCCCAATACGCTATATTATTTATCCAAAACAAATTCTATCAATATCCCCAATGCACTCCATCTAAACCCCAATGCACTCTATCTACATCCCCAATGCAGCCTATGAACATCCCCAACATAACCTATCTACATCCCCAATACACGATAATCTCTATCCATAACGCACTCTATCACCATCCGCAAACGCATTCAATCTACATCCCCAACACACTCTACATCTCCAACACACTCGACATCTCCAACACACTCGATCGACATCCCCAACACACTCCATCGACATCGCCAACACATGATATCTACATCCTCAACACACTATATCGACATCCCCAACACACTATATCGACATCCCCAACACACTATATCGACATCGCCAACACATGATATCTACATCCTCAACACACTATATCGACATCCCCAACACACTATATCGACATCCCTAACACACTATATCGACATCCTCAACACACTATATCGACATCCCTAACACACTATATCGACATCCCCAACACACTCCATCGACATCGCCAACACATGATATCTACATCCTCAACACACTATATCGACATCCCCAACACACTATATCGACATCCCTAACACACTATATCGACATCGCCAACACATGATATCTACATCCTCAACACACTATATCGACATCCCCAACACACTATATCGACATCCCCAACACACTATATCTATATCCCCAACACACTATATCGACATCCCCAACACACGATATCGACATCCCCAACACACTATATCGACATCCCCAACACACTATATCTACATCTTCAACACACTCTATCGACATCCCCAACATACTATATCGACATCCCCAACACACTATCTATATCCCCAACACACTATATCGACATCCTCAACACACTCTATCGACATCCTCAACACACTCTATCTATATCCCCAACACACTATGTCGACATCCCCAACACACTCTGTCTATATCCCGAACACACTACATCGACATCCCCAACACACTATATCGACATCCTCAACACACTCTATCTATATCCCCAACACACTATATCGACATCCCCAACACACTATATCGACATCCTGTACACCAACACCAAGAGACGTGGTTTTGTGACGTCACCGTTTTGCACACCTGTTGTATTTTGGCTCCAGTGAGCGATTGTGTGTCTGCGCTCGTTAACTATCACAATCCTGAAAATTAAGTTTGGACACGAGATAATCTTGTCACGAAATTAAGTCATCAATTTTAAAAGGAATCTTTGCTGTGGAAACTCAACGGCTAATTCGTCACGCGTCGTAGGTAGATTTAATTTATGTTAATAAAAGGCGAATTAGGTGTTGAAAAGCAAAGCGCTTGAGCGGTACGATATTCACAATGCGTACGTTCACCTTTGAATGTTGTCTTGAAAGCAAGAGTAACGATCGAAGAGAAATGTAAACTTTCCTGCAGTTCAGCACGGAGTGGTCACGGGTGGTTTACGCACCAAGTCTGTGCGGGGATTTCACTTTGCGCGCACGGAATTGTGGGTAAACATTCTGACAAAGCAAACACCTGCTCAAAAAGCTTCTTCATATTATCGTGGGTGCCCGTTCCTTGCCAAAAAAAAAAAAAAACGCTACCCGTACGCTCTACCCCGCCCGTACGCCCGTAAACAAAAAAAACAACGCTCTTCGCTTCCGCCCTTCGCTCTGACTGAATTGGGAGAAATAATGCGCATAAGAAATCGAATTACGTACCGTAATGGCGGTCAGCTCGTAACGCGCTCAGCTCCGCTCGTCTCACATCGGCCACGCCTACGCAACAAAGCGTTCTGTGATTGGCTGCCGGAAGTGAAGTCGTCACTGTCCGGAAGTTCGCAAATCGCAGTTACGATGAATCGTTTTAATTTAATCGCAGTTTGAATTCGTTTTAAAACATAGTTTAACGGCAACATAGTTTTCCAACGTGAAATAAATGAATACGCTGTCAAATGTGCCGTCCGAGGCAGAGTCTGATCGCCACGTTCGGCACACGTGATAGCTCGCTGCTCTCTGATTGGTTGAAGCGTTTTTTGGACATAGCTCGGTAAGTACTTGTCCGATTAATTACAAACCTTGAAAAGGCACATCCTCGGGTCCCCAGCAATATACCTGGCAAGTTTAAAGTATATCGGACCCGTGGTTGTCGAGAAACAGCGGTCACAGACACACAGACACACAGACACACAGACACACAGACACACAGAGATTACTGGAATTATAGATAGATGGGTATAACTTGTCGATATTAAAATTGGATCGAGGATCGATACACTATAAAAACTAGATGATTCATCGTCATTCTGACGCACAGGACGCGCCACCTAACGCGTGCTCCGCGCTCCATCTCCTGCCGCAGCGGTAGTAAACTTATAGGTCCCAACCAACATTTAGTAATTGTACCTTTATAGACCCACATATCCATTTGTAACAACACAGCATAGATCTGGACCAAACGATACACTGATAACACGGCATAACACTAAACCAAACCATCCACCTATAACATGGCAGAGATCTAGACCAAACGATACACCGATAACACGGCAGAGATCTAAACCAAACCATTCACCTATAACATGGCGGAGATCGAGACCAAACGATACACCGATAACACGGCAGAGATCTAGACCAAACGATACACATATAACACGGCATAAAACTAAACCAAACCATCCACCTATAACATGGGCGTAAATCCCGACCAAACGATACACCTATAACATGGAATGAAACTAAACCAAACCATCCACCTATAACATGGCGTAAATGCAGACCAAACAATCCATCAGGGACATAGCACAGATCTAGACCAAACTATACACCGATAACACGGCGTAAATCCAGACCAAACAATCCACCAATAACATCGCACAGATCTAGACCAAACTACACACCTATAACATGGCATAAATCCAGACCAAACAATCCACAAATAACATAGCACAGATCTAGACCAAACTATACACCTATAACATGGCGTAAATCCAGACCAAACAATCCACAAATAACATAGCACAGATGTAGACCAAACTATACACCTATAACACGGCGTAAATCCAGAACAAACGATACACCTATAACATAGCACAGATGTAGACCAAACTATACACCTATAACACGGCGTAAATCCAGACCAAACAATCCACCAATAACATAGCACAGATCTAGACCAAACTATACACCTATAACATGGCGTAAATCCAGACCAAACAATCCACAAATAACATAGCACAGATCTAGACCAAACTATACACCTATAACATGGAATGAAACTAAACCAAACCATCCACCTATAACATGGCGTAAATGCAGACCAAACAATCCATCAGGGACATAGCACAGATCTAGACCAAACTATACACCGATAACACGGCGTAAATCCAGACGAAACAATCCACCAATAACATCACACAGATCTAGACCAAACTATACACCTATAACATGGCATAAATCCAGACCAAACAATCCACAAATAACATAGCACAGATCTAGACCAAACTATACACCTATAACATGGCGTAAATCCAGACCAAACAATCCACAAATAACATAGCACAGATGTAGACCAAACTATACACCTATAACACGGCGTAAATCCAGAACAAACGATACACCTATAACATAGCACAGATGTAGACCAAACTATACACCTATAACACGGCGTAAATCCAGACCAAACAATCCACCAATAACATAGCACAGATCTAGACCAAACTATACACCTATAACATGGCGTAAATCCAGACCAAACAATCCACAAATAACATAGCACAGATCTAGACCAAACTATACACCTATAACATGGAATGAAACGAAACCAAACCATCCACCTATAACATGGCGTAAATCCAGACCAAACAATCCACCAGTAACATAGCACAGATCTAGACCAAACTATACACCGATAACACGGCGTAATTCCAGACCAAACAATCCACAAATAACATAGCACAGATGTAGACCAAACTATACACCTATAACACGGCGTAAATCCAGAACAAACGATACACCTATAACACGGCGTAAACCAAACCAAACAATCCACCAATAACATAGCACAGATCTAGACCAAACTATACACCTATAACACAGCGTAAATCCAGACCAAACAATCCACAAATAACATAGCACAGATCTAGACCAAACTATACACCTATAACACAGCATAAATCCAGACCAAACAATCCACAAATAACATAGCACAGATCTAGACCAAACTATACACCTATAACACGGCGTAAATCCAGACCAAACAATCCACAAATAACATAGCACAGATCTAGACCAAACTATACACCTATAACACGGCGTAAATCCAGAACAAACGATACACCTATAACACGGCGTAAAACAAACCAAACAATCCACCAATAACATAGCACAGATCTAGACCAAACTACACACCTATAACACGGCGTAAATCCAGACCAAACAATCCACCAATAACATAGCACAGATCTAGACCAAACTATACACCTATAACACGGCGTAAATCCAGACCAAACAATCCACAAATAACATAGCACAGATGTAGACCAAACTATACACCTATAACATGGCGTAAATCCAGAACAAACGATACACCTATAACACGGCGTAAACCAAACCAAACAATCCACCAATAACATAGCACAGATCTAGACCAAACTATACACCTATAACACGGCGTAAATCCAGACCAAACAATCCACCTATAACATGCCAGAGATCTAGACCAAACGATACACATATAACATGGCAGAGATCTAGACCAAACGATACACCTATAAAATGGCAGAGATCTAGACCAAACGATACACCTATAACACGGCAGAGATCTAGACCAAACGATACACATATAACATGGCAGAGATCTAGACCAAACGATACACCTATAACATGGCAGAGATCTAGACCAAACGATACACTGATAACACGGCAGAGATCTAAACGAAACAATCCACCAATAACATAGCACAGATCTAGACCAAACTATACACCTATAACACGGCGTAAATCCAGACCAAACAATCCACAAATAACATAGCACAGATCTTGACCAAACTATACACCTATAACACGGCGTAAATCCAGAACAAACGATACACCTATAACACGGCGTAAACCAAACCAAACAATCCACCAATAACATAGCACAGATCGAGACCAAACGATACACCTATAACACGGCGTAAACCAAACCAAACAATCCACCTATAACATGGCAGAGTTCTAGACCAAACGATCCTCCTATAACATGGCAGAGATCTAGAACAAACGATCCTCCTATAACATGGCAGAGATGTAGACCAAACGATACACCTATAACATGGCAGAGATCTAGACCAAACGATACACCGATAACATGGCGTAAATCTAAACCAAACCATCCACATATAACATGACAGAGATCTCGACCAAACGACACACCGATAACACGGCAGAGATCTGGACCAAACGATACACATATAACATGGCATAAAGCTAAACCAAACCATCCACCTATAACATGGCAGAGATCTAGACCAAACGGTACACCGATAACACGGCATAAAACTAAACCAAACCATCCACCTATAACATGCCAGAGATCTAGACCAAACGATACACATATAACATGGCAGAGATCTAGACCAAACGATACACCTATAAAATGGCAGAGATCTAGACCAAACGATACACCTATAACACGGCAGAGATCTAGACCAAACGATACACATATAACATGGCAGAGATCTAGACCAAACGATACACCTATAACATGGCAGAGATCTAGACCAAACGATACACCGATAACACGGCAGAGATTTAAACGAAACCATTTACCTATAACATGGTGGAGATCTGGACCAAACGATACACCGATAACACGGCAGAGTGCTAGACCAAACGATAGACATATAACACGGCGTAAATCAAAACCAAACCATCCACCTATAACCTGGCAGAGATCTAGACCAAACGATACACATATAACATGGCAGAGATCTAGACCAAACGATACACCTATACCATGGCAGAGATCTAGACCAAACAATACACATATAACACGGCGTAAATCTAAACCAAACCATCCACCTATAACCTGGCAGAGATCTAGACCAAACGATACACCGATAACACGGCGTAAATCTAAACCAAACCGTCCACCTATAACACGGCAGAGATCTAGACCAAACGATACACATATAACATGGCAGAGATCTAGAACAAACGATAAACCTATAACATGGCAGAGATCTAGACCAAACGATACACCTATAACACGGCATCAAAACCAAACCATCCACCTATAACACGGCAGAGATGTAGACCAAACTATACACCTATAACACGGCAGAGATGTAGACCAAACGATACACCTATAACACGGCAGACATGTAGACCAAACGATACACCTATAACATGGCAGAGATGTAGATCAAACGATACACATATAACATGGCAGAGATTAAGACCAAACTTTTGCACCTATAACACGGCGTAAATCGAAACCAAGCCATCCACCGATAACATGGCAGAGATTAAGACCAAACTACACACTTATAACATGGCAGAGATCTAGACCAAACGATACACCTATAACATGGCGTCAGTCAAATCCAAACCATCCACTTATAACACGGCAGAGATGTAGACCAAACTATACACCTATAACATGGCAGAGATCTAGACCAAACGATACACCTATAACACGGCGTCAATCAAAACCAAACCATCCACCTATAACACGGCAGAGATGTAGACCAAACGATACACCTATAACATGGCCTAAATCAAAACCAAGCCATCCACCTATAACACAGTGTAAATCTAGACCAAACAGTCAACCTATAACACAGCGTAAATATAGACCAAACAATCAACCTATAACATGGCGGAGATCGAGACCAAACAATCAACCTATAACATGGCAGAGATCTGGACCAAACAATCTGCCAATAACATGGTGTAAATCTAGACCAAACAACCTTCCTATAACATGGGGTAAATCTAGACCAAACGATCTGCCTATAACATGGCGTAAGTCTAGACCAAACAATCTGCCAATAACATGGCGTGTATCTAGACCAAACAATCCACCTTTAACACACCTTAAATCTAGACAAAACGATTTGCCGATAACACAGCCTACTCTAAACCTAGACCAAACAATCCACCTATAACATGGCAGAGATCTCGACCAAACGATACACCTATAACACGGCATGTATCCAGACTAAACGATCTGCCTGTAACACATCGTAAACCTAGACCAAACGATACATCTATAACATGGCCTAAATCGAGAACAAACAATCCACCTATAACATGGAGTACATCTCGACCAAACGATCCACCTATTATAACATGGAGTACATCTCGACCAAACGATCCACCTATATCATGGAGTACATCTCGACCAAACGATTCACCTACCGTGCATTCAGAAAGTATTCAGACCCCTTCACTTTTTCACATTTTGTTATGTTGCAGCCTCATGTTGAAATCGTTTAAATTCATTTTTTCCCTCATCAATCTACACTCAATACCCCATAATGACAAAGAGAAAACAGGATTTTAGAACGTTTTGCAAATGTATTAAAAAGAAAAAACTAAAATGTCACATTGACATAAGTATTCAGACCCTTTGCTTTGACACTTGAAATTTAGTTCAGGTGCCTCCCATTTCTCTTGATCATCTTTGAGATGTTTCTACACCTTGATTGGAGTCCACCTGTGGTAAATTCAATTGATTGGACATGATTTGGAAAGGTACACACCTGTCTATATAAGGTCTCACAGCTGACAATGCATATCAGAGCAAAAACCAAGCCATGAGGTCGAAGGAACTGCCTGCAGAGCTCAGAGACAGGATTGTGTCGAGTCACAGATCGAGGGAAGCCTGCAAAAAAATATATCTGCTGCATTGAAGGTTCCCAAGAGCACAGTGGCCTCCATAATTCTTAAATGGAAGAAGTTTGGAACAACCAGGACTCATCCTTGAGCTGGCCGCCCAGCCAAACTGAGCAATCGGGGGAGACGGGCCTTGGTAAGAGAGGTCACAAGCATCCGATGGTCACTCTGGCTGAGCTCCAGAGATCCTGTGTGGAGATGGGAGAAACTTCCAGAAGGACAACCATCACTGCAACACTCCACCAATCTGGGCTTTATGGCAGAGTGGCCAGACGGAAGCCTCTCCTCAGTGAAAGACACATGAAAGCCCACTTGGAGTTTGCAAAAAAGCACCTAAAGGACTCTCAGATTGTGAGAAACAAGATTCTGTGGTCTGATGAAACCAAGATTGAACTGTTGTTTTGCAAACGCTCCACCTCTGACATGGAGTACATCCAGACCAAACGATCCACCTATAACATGGAGTACATCTCGAACAAACGCTCCACCTATAACATGGAGTACATCTAGACCAAACAATCCACCTATAACATGGAGTACATCTAGACCAAACGATCCACCTATAACATGGAGTATATCTAGACCAAACGATCCACCTATAACATGGAGTACATCTAGACCAAACAATCCACCTATAACATGGAGTACATCTAGACCAAACGATCCACCTATAACATGGAGTACATCTAGACCAAACAATCCACCTATAACATGGGGGTGGGTACATCTAGACCAAACGATCCACCTATAACATGGAGTACATCTAGACCAAACAATCCACCTATAACATGGAGTACATCCAGACCAAACGATCCACCTATAACATGGAGTACATCCAGACCAAACGATCCACCTATAACATGGAGTACATCCAGACCAAACAATCCACCTATAACATGGAGTACATCTAGACCAAACAATCCACCTATAACATGGAGTACATCTAGATCAAACAATCCACCTATAACATGGAGTACATCCAGACCAAACGATCCACCTATAACATGGAGTATATCTGGACCAAACGATCCACCTATAACAGGGCGTAAATCTAGACCAAGCAATCCACCTTTACACAGCGTAGATCGAGACCAAATTATCCACCTTTTACTCAGAGTAGCTGAAGGTCAAATGTCCCACCTATGTAACGGTGTAGCTCTAGGCCAAATGATCCACTTATCACACAGTGTAGCTCTAGGCTAAGCAGTCCACCTATAACACGGCATAGCTCTAGAGTCCAGATCGAATTGTCGACCTATAAACACTCCGGCATGAGATTCATCAAGAGATATACCGCTGCGCAGCGCCACATGCTGGCCGGTAGCGCTCTGCCAGGTCTATCCTCACTTTTTTGACCCACTTTCCGCAAGTAGCCCCACACCTCTCCGCAATGATCTTCACACTCTGCTTCCTTAGCATGACGCGGTCATGATCAGTGGGATCAGGGCTTTCATTTCCTTATTGGATCTCTTTTGGCAATGATTGCTCAGGATTCTCTGATATTGGTCTGGGAGATCGTAAGGTAACGTTCGGGTCTTCCTGATGGTTGAAATTTCTCATGCTTATAGTCTGTAGACGTTACGACCTGCACCATCTGTGGTTCCTCAAATGTGCCACCTGTTATCGCTTAGGTCAACTCGACTGCATGTATTCAGGTCCGGAGGGACAGTTCAAGTCTTGCGGCTCACAAACGTTCTCCTTCTCTTCCGTGTCAGCACAGTTGGTCTGCGTGGGCCCAAAGGTCTAAAAAAAACCACAGTTGGTCTGTGTGTGCCCAAAGGTCTAATATAACCACAGTTGGTCTGCATGTGCCCAAAGGTCTAATAAACCACAGTTGGTCTGCGTGGGCACAAAGGTCTAATATAACCACAGTTGGTCTGCTTGGGCCCAAAGGTCTAATATAACCACAGTTGGTCTGCGTGTGTCCAAAGGTCTAATATAACCACAGTTGGTCTGTGTGGGCCCAAAGGTCTAATATAACCACAGTTGGTCTGCATGGGCCCAAAGGTCTAATATAACCACAGTTGGTCTGTGTGGGTCCAAAGGTCTAATATAACCACAGTTGGTCTGCGTGTGCCCAAAGGTCTAATATAACCACAGTTGGTCTGTGTGGGCCCAAAGGTCTAATATAACCACAGTTGGGCTGCGTGGGCCCAAAGATCGAATATAACCACAGTTGGTGCAGTAGAAGTGGGAACTTTTGACCAGTGGCTGCTGCACTAATGACACATGAGCACCTCCAGTGCATTATCAACATGGACGTTCCTCCCACAAATATTAGGTCTAATTAGGTATCAGTGATGACCCTTTCTCGGTAGCCGCTTACCCATACACATGAAGAACGTACGTTGATGTTTTTATATAAAATGCCTTTTAAAGCGTCGGAGGTGGAGGACTTTATCTCTCACCTCTCGTGTAATGGAGGTCACGAAGAACAAGACTCGGTTCCCACGCAGGGGCCTGGGCCCAGCTAACCGGACGCCCCATGTTGCACGGGACAAGATCATGATGTACTGAGCACCGCGCCAATCTAATGAAGGGCACCCCTCTGAGGAAACTTAATTCCCCGCCAAATTGTCCCGCGGTCCCGTGTGTGTGTTTACCCGAGCGGGATGTGGGGTCGTTTCCACCGAGACCCGCCCGGACCGCTAACCTGCTCGCTCCCATCGAGGCCGCCACGTTCGCGGTACCAATGACGCACGACCACGGTTGACCAAAGGCCGATCCGGGTGTTTAAGTTCGCACCAAGGACGCAGCAGGTTCGCGAGAAATGGCGATTCAATTATCACCTCCGACGGCAGTACACAGAGCGCGAAAGGCTCCGAATTTACAGTGTTAGCGCTTTTTATTAATACATGTCAGTTGCGCCAGTGCATCTCACTTCCTCCTCTTGGGCTCTCTTTGACGTCAATTGGGGCTCTTCACTGAGCGGATCACTGCGCACACGAAACAATCCCTGCATTTTCACCGGCGTTTCGAGAGCTTGGCTGCAAATCACGGCTCGTTCGGACACTTTTTCATCGGACGCCATCCCGGGCCCTGAAGCACCCAACCCTCCGCGGGTGCTGCGAGCGATCGGCACAACATCGGCGGAGGTTCGCCCAGAGAGTGGTGGGCAGGGCTCAGCTGCGTGCGGAGCCTCCTCTCCCTCTCTCTCATTCCCTCTCTCTCGCTCTCTCTCTCTTCCTCCACCTCCGTGCCTAAAAATAGCTCGGCTCAGGCTCGATTTTAATTTTTCACTTCGACTCGCAGTCTCATCGCCGCAGCTACTGGTCAGTAAAAATAGAACCCTCCACCGCGCTCCCGCTCGAATTGCGCGCCTCCGCACGCGGTTTCGCTTCCCACGCTCTGCATTCTATTCCCGCTTTTTTCTCTTTCTCTCTCTTACCCCCCCCCCCCCCCCCCATCAATTGCTCTCTCTCTCTCCCCTGCTCCGCGCACGGCTCCAGCTTCGGCCCGTGTATTACAGACGTCGGCTCGAAGCATGTTACCACCGTCTAGCCGGATGGCATCAGGGTTGCCCAGGTAATCCGCGGGACGGCTCGACACGGGGTAAAGATCACAGCGTCGTTCCGGAGCTGCAACCGCGTCTCGTTCTTCTTCCGGGACCTCATTTGGAGCACGGCACAATATAGTCCGGTGGATGCGACGCATTCTTTTGCTGCTATTACTCTTGTTATTAACCGACTTCTCCTTGCGTCCGCATCGGTCCATGGACACCTTCAGTTGGGTAAGGACACCCGGTGTGCCAAAGTTGCACCTCGGACTTTCAAAGACATTGTCTCTTGTCGCACTTTGTATATGTATGTGACAGCAATTCCATGAGAGCTGTAGACCTCGGGTGATGTGTCCTTGCTCAATTTCCTTTTGGTGGTGGGTCTAGTGAGATGGCGTCCCGGTTTTCTCAACCTTAGCACTGCGCTTGGGTATTGATGGATACTCTTGGCAGACTTAACTCATGTCCTGTATGATTGTCTTGTAATCATGGACCTTTGGCGGTACCAAAGTTGCGGGTCGTTCATTTATTTTCAAGTCCTGGGGTCTGCGGACTGAATGGTCTACTGATCGATGGCTGATCACATTTTCGAAGTGGAGACGCAATTTGCGGACCTGTGCTTTTGTGATGACGCGGCTCTCGGCCTATTTGTACCCCAAATTATGGATTGTCTGCATCCTTTGCCTGCGTGGTATAGTGTACAGGGGTGTACAAGTTAAAATTATTTTGACACATCCAAAGGTTTAAATTCCTGCAACTCCAAAACCAAAAATCAAATAATCAAAGCATTTCACTACTTTCAGGCTACCTGCAGAGGCCAGTCTCTCATCCTGTGGTTGAACACGTGTTTTAAACTCCGATAACGACGCGTCGTGACGTCACCGCCTCCTGTCATCATACCTGCACGCGAATCGGGGAAGCACGTGCAATTGCGCAGGATGCTCTGTCGGTTGGTGAGTAGATCTTTCAGGCGAAATCAACCAGGTTGGGCTTGTGGTGCTAAATATTCCCTTTAAAGAGGGACGTCAGAAGAAAAATGTACTTGAACTCCTAATGAAAGAGACCGTTAGGTTTAAATCCAATCCCTAGGTGGACGGCGTGTTCTGATAAGCTTCTTGGCACTGTAGCATGGCGCTGTAAAAGGGTGCGGGGAGGGGGGGGGTTTCGGGGGGGGGGTGCGGGGGGCAATGCGCGTTGATCCGGGATTGCCCACCTCGCTTAAGTGTGACAGGGAAACGCACCGCTCAGTCATAGTTCCAGTTGTCACGTCGCCTCCACCATGGTCTTCCATTAGTGATAATTTTGCACTCTAATTGGCCGGACCTCCTCATGGGGCACTGCCCCTAGTGCTGCCTTGTCTGCATGCCCACGTCTGATCCCTAGGCTGCTTGAGGAGGTGTGGGGCAGGCGAGAGATTATGTAGGTGAGGGAGGACGAGCACTGCTGGTGGATGCTCGATGCGATGGTCTGGTTCATTCATTGACGCAAAACTCATGGGGACTCCGAGCGGCAATCCCTGCTCATTTCATGAAGTGCGATTGGGTAAATAAATAAATACATTATAACAATCTATACAGTATTTCATCATCAATAATAAGCAAGGAAACTGTATTGGAAGTCTACTGGTGGCAACGCCCGTGCATTTGCTAAATTTTCTAGATGCCCCTCAATTGCCTGGATGCAGTCTCCAACACCCGTAGTATAGGTCCCGCATCTTCTATTCTTTTGAATGGAAGCGTGGGTGAAGAGGGCGACCAATCCTGTGCATGAAACTTGGCCGTGTTGGAGTTGAGTGCGGCCCTTACTTGGACCTGCGTGAATTTGCGCAAGGAATCCTGGGTTGGGATATGCTCGGAGGCCTTGCGGCGGATTCCATGGAACCAGGCCTGCGACGTGGTGCTGCGATCAGACTGCAGCCCTGCTCGGGCTCGGCACGCCATAGGCGTGTTCACTTGGCACGCCCGTGCTCAGAGCTAACATGCTATTCTGTTTCGCAACGTTGTCCTACGTTCCGCATTTTTGCCTTTTCTTGTTTTGTTTCCCTTGTCGCGCACATGCCCGACACGCACTCAGGACAGTGGTTAATTGTTGTGCAGATAAACCGGAGCTGTTAATGATCTTGGTCTTCAAACTCACCTTTAAATTGATGGTCTTTACACCCACCGGCAAATTGATATCGCAGATGTGATCACCCATGCACGTGTCACACTGACCACTTTGGATTTCTTGTTCCCATTGATTTTAAGTATGCACAGCTGTCCTGTCTCCCAACAGTATGGATGAGAATGATGCCATGACTCCAAAAGTGTCACAACAGGTCTCACATAGGTAGAAAATGACTTTTTGAATCATTGCCAAAGCAACTTTTTCTTGGCGGAGCCGTTTTGAAGCTGCGACTGGGTGTTTTCATTTGAGTACCAGTTGCTATGCACCGATGGGTGTAGTGTTTGAGACGTGATGTTGTTGTTGTTGCAGCGAATTCCACAGCCGCTCTGGTTGGTAGTTGGTATACTCCTGATTGAATGCCGCTCATAGTTGGTACATGTTAGTGAATTGGCTGCGATGTGTGGCCACGAACATTCAGGGTACACGTCGCGTAGTGGGTGGTATTCATGGTGCGGTCACAAACATCAATGCCACGAATCCGACGGTACATTAGCAGGCTTAGACTACCGGCAGACCTCCGCCATTGATGAGACGGAAATGGTATAATCGGATGCCGTCATGGTGCCATCCTCTATCCTGTGGGACGAGCGGCTTGTACACGGAATTGGTAGTGACTGGGCTGATTGAAAGGATGCAGCATCTGTTCAGTAATAAAAAATGTTTGCAGTTAAAAAACAAAACAAAACAAAAACAAAACCTTCCTGACATCCGCAGTGGAACGTCGTACAAACAATAGAATTGGTTAACTTGAAAGCACGACAGTAAGTTTTTGTTCACATGGGATGAATGAATATTTTGCTTCCAGCAGCGCCCGCATCCCCAGCCATTATCTGGGGAAACATGCGAAAAACAAATGCGAAAATAACTCGTTATTTGAGAGGAGGAATGTGGAAAAGAAATCATCTGGTGTTTTGTACTTTCGATGGAGGTTGTGTTGCATCAGGCTGTACACACAAGTAATCTCCACCACACCAAAGGGGATTGATTGCAGAGGGAGGAAGGAAGGGCAGAATTGCGTTAATGGTTGCTCGAGACAACAATTTCCTTATCCCTCGCTCCCCCTCCTTCACCCTCCTCTCCCAGTCCTTTACGTGCATCGTTCCCCTAGAGAGATTCTCGATAAACAACCTAGAGCTACCTGAACCTAGCTCAAGAACTTTGCACATGTGTTGCCTGAGTCTGTAAAGACCTAGGAGGCTGTGATGGCACGTGTGGCCTAGTGGTACATGTGGCATGACCGAAATCCGTGTGTGGAAACCAAAAATGAGCTCGTATTGAGGAGGCTATCACAGGCTCACATTGTGTCGGCAGCATTCATTCAGGGATATGGTCCTGCCTTTGGCCTGTCACTACGTGAAAGGCAATATTTCCTGCATTTCCCTGGGCCTGGTATCGGCTGATAGTGCGTTTGTCTGTAGGTGTCCTCTTGTCTGGAATAGTGCCACTCGGTGGCACGGCCGAGATAAGGATGGACCTGGAACGATTTATGCTGTAACTTGATAGCACCGTGGGGATAACTTCTGTCTGTCTATGCATTCAGGCCTGTCTGGATAGTTGCCAGTTTAAAAAAAACTTTTTTTTATTGTTTTCTACGAGACCTTTAAACTATAATGCAATTGCAACTGCTAAGCTTGCATTGCCAATCACTGCCTCGACCGATTGAGTTGTCTTCTGCCACAATCGCTTGATGGGAAAGCAATTGAGAGGCGATCGGGCCACGGCATTGTCCGACCTTCCCGGATTTTTGTGGGAATCTTTGTGCTGATGGCTGATTTTTTTTTTTGTTGTTTCGCTTTTCCTCTTCCTTTATGAGATGAGCTGAGAAATGCTCTGGACACTCATTTTTGGCATACCAATATGTCTTCCAGCATGTCGTAGCACCTTGTTGCCGGTTCCTTGCCATGATGTAGACATGGAACCAGTAAAGTTGAAAAAAGGGGTTAAATCCAATATTTGAAATCAAAACTCAGCAGGTTGGGGTTCCTTGAGGAAGTTGTGGTTATCTTGTTGAAACTATCAAAGGAACTAGAAGTTTTTTAAATTACCAGATTTGAAAACACTTGTCCAACATTGTAAATCAGACTTTTAGTTGCTTGCATGGTATTTTTATTTAAGTTTTGAATTCTCATCACAAACTTGGATTCATTAATTTCTGTTCTTCTTCTTCTAAAAGTAGTAGTTTAAAAAATAGCTTGGGGTTTGGGTTATTCCATAATGAAAGTGCACAATATTTTCAACTCTTGTGATGTTCTGCCCAATAGATTGCATCACCGACCCTATTCAAACATTTTGCTGTGGCCTAGATTCAACTTTGCTTCTGCGTTTCGTACTCCAACCTGCATCCGCGATAACTTGAAAAATAGAGCAGGCACAACATCCCCGTTGCTGTCTACTTATTTTCTCTGGGACAAATGATGGGTACGGAGGGGGGGCGGGGGGAGGGAGAGGAGGGAAACCCAGGCCTTAAAATGCATTCTGACACGACCAAAATGGAAAGAAAAAAGGCCGTCCTGACCTCGTCCTCGGGCTGGGGAAATGGAAATTCCCGGGGATGCAGTTTCGGCCGGTGGAGGTTAAATTGGTCCCTTTCTCCCGAGCGGATGGGGAGGCACCTCGGGTCACGACGGCCTCCGTCTGCCTTGCTGTCTCTTTCCGCTCATTGTTTTTTTTTTCTGGTCATCTCTCATGCCTCGCTGCCACTGCCTTGTTCAGCCATAAGGAGGGCAAGGATCTCTTATGGGAGGATTATTGCGACCCCAAGGTATTTCCATTCTTATTTGAAGAGCGAGCAGCACCATTGTGCAGATGGGCCAGGTCTTATTCTGATGAATCTTTTTTAAAGCAATTTGTATATAATTGCTATCGCCTTGAGCATATGTCACTTAAAAGTAAAACTATTGTTGAAACAAAATAACATAAACTTGATGGTATAATATATTCAAGCTGAGACTTCCTCGGCCCAATGAGGTGCTGACCTTCTGACGTTAGCGTCATCCATATATCCATTGATCCATTTCTCTTGATAAACAGTATTTGTTTTTCTTATGCGAAAAAATGTTCCATTTGCGTGGGAACAAATGGACGCTTGGCCTTCAATAAACACTTTTGAACTGGGGGTAAAAGCTGAAAATGAGTGTGCTGCCATTGTTTAAATTACTTTGTGTAACTTACCTGAAAGATGGTACTTAAAACACATAGTTCCAACAATCCAGGAAATAGTGCACTTGGATAGTGGTATTCTTGCTCTCTACTCTATAGATTCTTTTCTCTGTTATTTTTCGAGATTATTTGGCAGACATTTTCTCGCTTATGGTCCAGGTGTGCCTTTAACGAGTGCCAAGATGCTTCTTTCCTTATACAACAAAATGGATTGAGTGGGTGAATGTGACATTTGGTACAGCACTTGGTGATAATGGTCTGGTGGTGTTTTTATCATCCTTTGTCTTCAGCACCTTTCTGCCTAGAAGATGTGTGTGCGTGTTTTGGATTTACTGGGATTAGCTCAGCCTATGGCAGTGGCATCCTGACAGTAAATGGATAGATTACTGCCCTCACCATCATCCGTGGGACAGTGCCTGAAGCGCTGCGTGACTGATGCCACTTCAATTTTACGAGGGAGAGAGAGAGAGAGAGAGGAGAGTGAGAGAGTGAGAGAGAGAGAGAGGAGAGAGGAGAGAGAGATTGAGAGATTGAGAGATTGAGAGAGAAAAGCACTGATGGCTGTTAATTTTCCCGGATGTGGAAACAGCTACGGAGTCCAGATTGATGCTTGTCGAAGTCATTAGGCAGTCATCTCTCCATTGCATCCTCCTCTGCTGAAAACCAGTAGTTACATCGCCCTGTAGTTTCAAAATATCAGCATTGAGGGGTGGAGGCCTGCAGTTAAAATGGTCATGTCTGCCGTCTTTAGCGTCCATCAAATACATATATGAGTCATTGAAACTCCCAGATTGCATTCATGCTTGCAGGGTCATGTTGCACAAAACACTTTTACCTGGAAAAACCTGTACTCCAATGCGCAGGCCTTCCTTCAGAAATGTGCAACATCGGGCTTGTGATAGAAGGTACGCGTGCTCGTTTGACCGGTCTTCAGAACTTCAAGAAAGGGGAATTGTGACCCTTTATCAACTGTACCATGTCGACAAAATGAAATTTCATTCCTTTTGCAAGGAGACGAACATTCGAAATTTTTTGTCAAGGGGGAAAAATATGAACCTTCAAGATCACTTCAAGATCATGTGATCTCACATGTTGATGTACACTGTCATGAGATCGTTTGACTCGCTGTTCATTCCGGTGTTCCTTTCACAGGGAGGCAATTTTGCACGTAAAACATGGCAGTTTGTGGAATGTAATCCTGCTTTCCCCCATCCATCAGGCTTTGCTATTGAAGTCATTTTGTGGGCTGTATTATCAAAGTCGCAGCCAACAGACTACTTGGCTTCTGGTCCGGAATTTCGCCAGAGTTTTGAGCATCCATTCGAAGCTGTTAAAGAAATATATCTCTTTATCAATTTTGCTTTCCATTCGCAGAAAGTTCTTATTTTTATTTAGTTAATTTTTAATCCATAATGATTGCCAGAGGCAGAAATGAAGCGAAAAAGAGTGAGCTGGAAGGAATGAGCAGGGAGGATCGAGAGAGAGAGAGAGAGAGAGAGAGAGGAGAGAGGAGAGAGGAGAGAGAGAGAGACACACACACACACACACACACACAGAGACAGAAAAAAAAAAAAAAAAAAAGGAGGAGAGGAGAGGAGAGGAGAGGAGAGGTGAGAGGAGAGGGGAGAAAGGAGAGCAGGCAGCAAGACCGGCATCTAGATGACTTGAACCATAACACAGCTGGATCATATAAACCTATCACCAAGTGTCTACTGAAATCAGCAATGGCTTTCGAGCAGCAATGTTGGAATACGTTTTGTCATCTGAAGAAATAACGTTATGAAGTTACAGTGAGTTTGTGTCTTACCTAAGTTTACAATTTGGAGCCCATGAATGCGAGTGAGAGCGAGAAGCACAATAAAGAAGGCTGGAAGCCTCATCTTGTCTGTCTGTAAATCTGTCCTGTATTCTCCAGCACCTAAGATGATGCTTGGGTTTACCAGGCTCCCAATGTGCTGGAGGAACGGTCGGCAATGCTGGCACAATGCTCGACAGGTAATCTTGCAAACCGCTTGCCGTGCTCACGGAGCAAGGTCGTGAGAGATTGGAAGGGCGCTCTGTGCAGGGCTTATCGTCTTAGGGGAGACAGGGAAAGAACCGTTTCCAGGAAAGTTCCAGCATCACCAACGTGCCACCCGTTTGTGGAGATGTGCTGAAGGATATTTGAGGAGTGCGAATAGCTGAATGTTGGAGTCTCGTTGTCTTTAGGGATTTCTAGTTTTGTGATGATGTGGGAAAGCTAATCCCACTGAAGTAAGTTGCGGCAAATGTGTTGATGCATTTGTAGAGGATTTGAGAGGCAGAACGGCCCCCAAATGCAACGTTTGTGCGTCGGTGAGGAGAAGGAGGCACCTGTTACCTTGAGTGTAGACCTATAAGTGTACACCCAACCCACGCTGTACAATCTTGGCCTGTGGTGGCTAGGCAGCGCACACCACCTTAGGCGTGGGTTGGGCCCTGTGCCACAGTGTGTTGTATTGAGCCTTTTACAGCCTCTTTCAGCTGTTGGACTTTGACGTCGTGCCAGCAACTCAGCCTTGGAATACGTCTGTACAGACGAGCCTGTTACACCCAGCCCGGAAAGGGCCAGAAGAACAGCGGGAAGGTAGCACATTTGTTTTGAGAGTTCCGCCATGTAACACCAGGTATTTCCCACAACATCCCCAGGTGTTGGTATGATTCACTTCGACTCTTTTCTTTTAATATATCTTGTGCACACGCTGGGGTAATTTGAAAGCACATACGTTGCTGGCTGAAGCATCCCACAAGGATTGCTAGTGGAATATGAGCGGTGGGACATAGGGCTGGGTGGTGGGGAGCTATCAACACTGGAGTGAGGAAGAAGAGGAGGAATTTGAACATTATGAAATCGACGAAAGTTTCAAAGTTGATCGTTTTGAAAACCTCTTCACGTTTTGCTCACGTACCCTTGATGGGGCTGACAGCATTCGGAAGAGTGAAAGATCTGCTGTGAAGAAGTACCAATGGTTGCAATTGGGACATCTCATGTGGTGCTGTGGCTGCTTCACTGTCTGAGCTCAAAGCCTGGGGCTTTGTGGAAAAGTTTTTGGGCACTTTGCCTCCTGCTTGCTGCCCAAGTTTATTTCCCTTTTATTTCTTGTTGATTAAGCAGGCCGTGCTGCATTTTTGCAAAGGGGGAAAATCCGCGGTGAAACCACATTGGAACCCTTGTTGGTAACCGCGAGGAAAATTGTCGGGAAGGAGGTGGCATGGTCGGAGCGGGTTGGAGGGTGTAGTCGGGGAGAGTGGGTGGTGGGGGAAGGTTTTAGAGAAAGGGGACTGTGTTTTAATCTTTGCTTTGTACTGTATGTTTTCTGAGCTTACAAAATAATAACAAAACCACGTAAAAAAAAAAAATTGGCAAGCAGGCCGTCTCGCAGCATCCATGAAAGGTGCTTACGCAGTCTTGGGAAATGTTGACGGATTCCTGGATTTAGAAGCATTTGGTGCAGTTGTCTGAGAGTCTGACGGGATCATAATGAAAGATGACAAGACCACCTTTGGCCCGTTCAATGTCATGCATGTGCCATATCTACATCCTAGGAGTCCCTCTCCGCACACAATGGCCTACTCTTTTCACCAAATGCGGCGATATCTTTAACATCCACCATACAGAAGAGACGGCCGGATTTACGTTCCCCAACCAAAGGATGGCAGTGCCCTGAGATTTAGCTCTCCCTGCAGTGCAGCACCAGTGTGGAAGTTTCCTTTTTAGTGAAGTACTGGTTTATCGGGAATCATACCTTGCCTAGACGGCTCGATAACAATCAGCTTACTAATTGAGCCATCTTGCAATAAACAGGAATGTCTCCATGTCACCTAAGGGATTAAAAACAACATTTTATTCAAAACAAAATATCTGTCTTTCGGTATGGGATTGAGGAGACTTGTAATCAACAGCTTCCCACACCTTCCCTGGAGACAGTGACATTATACCTGGGCAGAGGGTTGAAAGAGTGGGGGTTAGAGGGTGGAGTGATTTCCATGTACAACACGAGCCAAGCAATGCTTACAGCCATTGTCTACCTTCTTGTCTCTGTCACTGAATGCCATTATGGATCTGTCAGCGTAAATATCAACACTTTATTTACACACTGCTTCCGGCGGTGTAAATACGAAGTGTGGGAATGCTTGCAGGCATCATGTCACCGAGCTTCCCGTAAAGGTAGCTTCAAATTCAACAGACGGGAGACTTAATCTGTACTTGACCACATTCCTCCTGGCTGTATATGTCACTCATCCTAGAGTGACGTCCTCTGGTTGACACAGCCATATGGTCGGTTGTTTTGCATGTGTTGTAATAATGAGCAATAGAGCGACAAGTTTGCCGGTGTACAAGTGCCCGTTGCTGGCCTACGATTGGTAATCGTCTCTGATGCAAGAGCAGATTATATTGCACCTGCCCAATGTATCATCTACCTGAAATGAGATTTGGAGGTGCTGAAGCAGTATTACACGGAGGAATACAACGGATGGTTTCACCACCATGTTCACACCAGTAGTTATGGCAGGGATTTGCAATTTGGACAGGGTCACCCATGGCTTTTTCTTTTCAAAAGCCATGACCGGATCTCCAGCATCTACAAACAAGCGGTATTATTACAGAATCGAGAGAAGCCTCAACGATAAATCCTAAACAATGACGTTCTCCATGAGGCAACATCCTGCCCATCGGGATCTGGGATGACATTTCACAGTCGGATCCCATTCTGTCGCGAATGAGACAGCTTGAAGCTAGCTCCTATATTTCTATCCTGATGAGATACAATATTGAAAAGTTTTCAAACTTCCTTCTAGTCCTTGTTTAGATGGAAACACATTGAGAAGTGTATGTATTATTTGTGAAATCAATTTGGACGACCAATCTTTAACATTTATATGATGCAGGACGAGGGAGGGAAGCAGTTCTTAGCGGAGATGGATGAGGAAAGGGGTGTCGATGTGGTGGAGATGGGGGTTTTTTTCATTTTTTTTTTTTGCAACAAGCTGGAAAAGGTAACTGAATTTTCCCCTCTCTCCCAGAAAACGTGAGAGATTGATTGCTGAATTCACCTAATGTAGTCGCGATGGAGCAAGGCAGCCGTGGTCGAGAAAGCCACGGTATCGATTCGTAGCAGTATCGGTTTTCCATACTGTTGGGCGAATGTCCACCAAACCTTTCTTGTTCCTTTTTCCACTGCCATTTCATAAAGAGTGCTGGCTGCCAGGAGGCCTTACCTGCCGAAGCACTTAGAGAGCTTGGAGGAATATCCTGCCAGTGATGGGTTGGTGTATCTTTGCCTTCGTAACTTCCTGGGCTCTTTCAGCAAGGAACGATTCATCATGAAGTTGTTGCTGCAGGAATGGAAGGTTAAAAATTTTTTCTTATCATTGACGACCAAGTTCAGGTCCATTGGCTGACCCATCGTGGTATCATTTGTTTAATTTGAATTTACCTAAAACTTCAAGTGTTTTCAACGAATCTTCCAGCAAAGGGTGTTTTATGGATTTGCCTCGCTCTAGTAAGTTCAAAGCTATTCCATCTGTCTTGGAAGGTACTTGTATTTTGGGGTTCTTCCTGCTTTGTGAAGTCATTATTAAAAGGAGAATAAATTCTTCAGAAACTGAGAAGTTTCCGGATCAGACCATTACTGAATATTTCACTTTACTAAGGCAACTTGGTGAATTTAGCAGTGATTTTTGCAGGTTTCACCTTTGTCGGTCTCTGATTGGCTGTGAGAGAGACACGGGATGTAAATATATTGCACAGCCATTCGCACACCCACAAAGGCAGTACTTGGCCGCTTCCACAGAAATCACTAGTAAATTCACTAAGTTGCCTTTACTGCTCCACAGGGATTGGGAAAAGTGCACTAGGCTCCTTTGGAAGCAAAGTACGCCTGACGTTTTGGGCGTATACCCTTCGTCAGAGCAAAAGGCCCTTCTGTTAACCCTTTCATCAGAGAAATAAACCCTTCCCTTCCTGCTCCGACGAAGGATTAATGCCCGAAACGTCAGCTTTACGTAATTGCTTCCCAAAGCGCTTTGGCATACCTTTGTCAACCTCCAGTGCATAATACCTGTCGTTCAAGCCGTACACCTACGCAGGCCAACACAATAGTCTTGGCAGTCTCAAATCCTTTACGGGAGTCTGTTAAGCAGTGTACTGGCCGGTACATTTTGACCAAGTCTAGTATTCCTTTTTACTACCTAATGGTGCTTCTTTTTCATTGAAGACTTTTGAAATGAGAAATTTAATAATGATCAGATGTGGTGATTTTAAGCCTTTTGAAATTTGAGTTGAGTTTCCATTTAAACTTGTTTTTCTGTTTTTATTTATTAAACTATAAGGGTAAACTAGCATACCTATGTTTATATGATAATCACATCATTGATATCCTGTCACCCTCACCAACATTTTCGCTCTACCCACTTGGCAACAATATTCTACCACATTTGCTAGCGTTTTTCATCATCTAAAAAAATACCTGTACTTGTGATTTTAAAATTTGCTGGATGTTCGATGTCACATTTCAAACAAAATCTCACTATCCTGTTTAAAAAAAAAAAAGACGTCTGGACAAAATACAGGTGATATATATATATGAATGAATGAATGAATGAATAATCGTTTTAAGGCCATTTCCCCCGCTAGAGCGGGGGTTAGCCTTGCGGGCCCCATGACAATCATGGTTCCCTGTTTGAGGCAATGTTTTTATGGCCGGATGCCCTTCCTGATGGCAACCCTTAGTCGCCTCTTACGATGCGCAGGGATACGGTGTACCTATTCTAAATCGGGGTACACACCGTGATCATTCATCCCAGCAAGCTGGTACTCAATTTGCCGACCTCGGAAGGATGACAGGCTGAGTCAACCCCCCTGGTGTTAATTCAGTGATCAACCGGGATTCGAACCCAGGATCCTAGGATCCCAAGCCGGCACCCTAACCGCTAAGCCAACACCAGGCTTAAATATATATATTGCAGTCATCCAGGTACATGTTGTGCCCATCTAAAGTTACAAGAGTGCATTAGAGATTTTTACTTCTCCACTACGATAAAGGAGTCGCATTCTTGCTGGATAAGGATCAGCCATCTACATATTACATGGGCAACTAGAAGGGCACATGATGGAGAGCATACCTCTGCCAGCCTCAACAGTTTACGGTTTGTATCCCACCCACTGATGGGCCGGATCTGGATTCAGATCTGAACCAAAATATAATCGGCTTGTTCTTGTCGCCTAACCAACTCATCCACCTAGTTTTGTCATACGTCGCCCACAACCTTTTGAGATATCCTGTTATATATCGTTTTTGACCATATCACTCAATGGTGAAGAATCACTTCGATAATTCTTGTAACTGGAACTGGATCAGGATCTTCACCAAAATGTAGGCAATTTATCCTTGTCGGATACCCAACATGCAAACCACATTTCGTCCAAATCTGTCCACAACTTTTTGAGATATGCTATTCACAGACAAACAAACTGACAGACAGGAGTGAAAACATTACCTCCGTCTACCTTTGGTGGTATTATACCATCTTCGGTGGCGGAAGTGAAAATGGCCACATTTCGGCCTCCTCACCCTCCCACCCCACATTCCTCCCCACCATGACGTTTCTTACATTTCCCGCTCCATTTTCTATGCCACTCTTCTCAACTCAATTTCCTTCTCAACTTCTTCTCAATTTTATTTTTCAGTTTACCTTCTCGTTAGCAAATGATTTTTGTTTACCGCCCAAATTGTCTTAGTGATGTGATGATGGCATTTTTGATGACCTAGGCTGGTAATTACATCACATGGGGTGGTCTGGCATCGTGACACGGGGAGGTAGCACACCCTTACCTTTGGGTTGTTTAGTCTCTGTTCGATTGCTGCCCTAACTATGAACTGTCAGATTGGTATTTTGCAGGCAGAGCGATGCATTACAAAATATGCCACCCTCCGATGGATGTTAGGCCGGGTGTCCTACCTGCTACCAATATTTGGCTGACATTAACAATCCCTTTGTGTCCTTTGCAAAGTGTCATGGCACCCTGAAACAAAATCAGATTTTTGTCCAAAATACACTATGTAGTACTCCCATAATTATTGGGACAGTGAGGAAATATGCACTTGTTAATTCACACTAGTTTATTCTACTTCTAATAAAGTGTCAGTCTTCTTTTGACAACAAGCAAAGTTGGAACCATGCCACTGAAACGTAAAAACAAGATATTTATATCAATTGTTGCCAAATATGAGGTTTAATATTGTGCCATTCCATGGCCTAATCTGTCAGGTTTTGGCCTCCTTGTCCTATTTTCCACATTGGAACAACCTTTTATCGGAACTACATCTTATATGTACGAGTACATTACTCACAGTTGACTTGGAAAGGTCCAAAGTGATGGAAATGTCACAAACCGCTTGCACCAAGGACCATTCCACATTGAAAATCAGCCAGTTGGTTCGCTCTCATCACCTCTTGATTATGTGTGGTTTACAATACCTGCTCCACATCTTTATTATGAAGCTCATGCTTAGGTTAAAGTGAAGATTAGAGTTGCATGGTATTTTGACCGCATAAGACTGGCATACATAGAAGGAAGTGATTACCTATATAATACAGGTTTCTCTATACACATGTAAGGGTTCTTTGACAAGTGGCGTGGCACAAAAGTCAACAACGCATTGCTTCTGACACGTCATTTAAATTATTAGAAGGGAATCTTGTTCATTGTTAAACACTTTCCATATTGGGCCATTGTGTGTTTTCTGCAATTTTTACCTTTTTACCTTTTCTGCAATAATTTTACAATTGGTTTATGTTGTCTCTCTGTCTACAGACATCAGTTTATTAGTCAGGTTAACTATGTTTTTTCGTTCAATTTTTTTGGAGATTAGCAAAACTATACCTTTCTGGAATACTCAGAGCATGAGGAATCCAAAAATTAATGTTGGCATTTGCGTAGACACCTTTGCGAAAATGACATTCAGGACAGTGATGAAGATCTGTAAAAGCATATTCCTGAATGGTATAGACCTAGTAGATCCTGTGTATAGGACTTATAGTTCAATCTGATACTAACAAGGCTGCTTTCTTGCTTTATAAACCCATACCTATAACTTCAAAGGGCTTGCAATATCATGTATTATGTAATACAGTTATATCACAAATATAAAGACAATGTTTTCCAATTACCTTTGTTTGTTGCTTTTCTATAACCTTGAGCACTATTTTGAGGCCTTTATTGGATTCCTTGACCCAGAAAACGTAGGATTAGCATATTTAATTAAGTTTCTAGGTTGACGAGAAGCCGAGATAGCGCAAAATATGTATTTTATGGCGGCCATTTTGAAAATCCAAAATGGCGGCCATGCAGGTGTCTGTGCAAATGCCAACATTGATTTTCGGATTCTCCATGCTCTGATTCCAAAAATGTACAGGTTTGCTAATCCCAAAATTTTGAACGAAATTATATTTGTTAACATAGTGAACCTGATTGTTAACAAAGATGGAGGAACTACTTCAATTGAATATCATATTTTGAACATTGTGGAACATGAATCGGAACTTGAACCTGCAGTTTAGCAGTACTTTGGGTCTGAATTTGGCAAATTGTACGGAATCTCATCTTGGTCACACATGTGACAGGAGTAAAGAATTTTTTTTTTACTATGTTTGCCTGTCTGGCAGTCAAACCAAATTGAAAATCATTCCGAACAGGAAACTTCCGGTTTCTAAGGATGTTCTAAGGGACACAAACAACAGGCACAAATAACTAATGTCACGTGTTAAATAAGGGGGTGTAAAAGATGGTGCAATAACTCCTGAAAAAAGTTTTTTCTACAATCTTTATAAACGTTATTTTATTGCAATTCATTTATATACAGTACTTGAACACTTTTGAACACAAATGATCTTCTTATCACTTTCAAAAACCTTCCATCTTTTTTATGTTGACGGCTCCAGTCACAGACTATATTGTCCTCATCAAGGCCAGGCCTTAAATAAAAGAGAAGAAAAGTGTATGATGAAAAGTGTATGATGTTTGTTTGCAAGAAAGAGGGATTGAAGCTAGCCCAGTAGCTGTATTTTGAGTGAAACAGAAAATAAGACCAGCAATCATGACACGGAGAGTGTAAGATGGTTCCGAGCACCAATTGATTGCTCCAAAATCCGAACGGTTGTACGACCCTGAGCGGTTGCTGTCGACAACCTACGACCTAAAAAACCGGTCCAGCCGGATGGGTGTTTTTTTTCGAAGACGCCATCTCCTTACTGGGTGGCCATTGGCTCACTAAGGGAGCTCATCCGCCCTTTACCAGTTATTGCTTTTAGTCTTGAGGGTGTCACAGTCATGCTCCCCACTTGCAATCCAGTGAGGGTAGTCGGTTTAGTCGCCGACTATCTGACCATGCGGCAGGTAGCACTGGGTTACATGTTACCAGTGGCAGTCAAGAGACTGACCTGACCTCAGAGTACTTGGACATACTGCCCTGACAGTATCTAGCAGTACTTGGGCAAAATATTATGCCATTTTACGTCATCTCGACCAATCCAATTTGCTGCTCGCTCTCACAGTGTTGGAGAATATCGAGATTCAGACAAAATGGCGGTTCGTAGGAAATATCGATCATGCTGGGAAATGCAATAAACAGGAGTTTAAAAGACCTTTCTCGTGTCCTATTTTCTCAGGACTGCACAGGGGGGTAAGGTGTTCTATGAACTCTCTAGTTAGATTTTTTTTCTTTCTTTATAATGTAATAATTTACAGACTAAGCTTTTCAACCAAACCTATAGTATCCTGAATTTTCCTGAGGTTATAACTATAGGTTGCACTGGCATGAACTTATACCCTGATGGGGAGCAGACAGGCAAGCAAGCATGCAGGTACCTCGCGAAAGCAAAATGTCCTAGCAGCAAGAGACGACCAAGATAGGGAGAGTGTGAGTAACAGAGACCTGAATGCATGTAGTCAGGTCCAGAGAGAGAAATACTGCTGAGCCCTGACTTTCATCAACTCGCTGGTTCCTGTCCTGCCTTTCAAGGGACTGACGGGCATCAGACAATGATGTGCCACACTGGTGCGTAGCGAAAGCTTTGGCCAATCCTCATAGTACCGCTCCTGAATTAGTGGGCGGAGTTGGAGTCAATGGTGTGCCACCTCAGTTCCTGCAATCAGAGGCGGCCTTGCTGGAGGGTCTGCCTCGCTATTTATGAATGCCAGAGGGGCTGAGGGTTCTTACTCCTTTCTTTCCTCACCACCATGGTGTGCAGGAGAGGGGGGGGGGGGGGGGCATAACACTGCACACCATGAGCTGTAGGCTGGCTGCCTCAATGTGGAGCTGTGGGGGGACGTCTGGTCCACCACCCACCCCCTCTTCACCTGATCCAACTGGCTCCCACCCGTGGGACACAGGACAAGAAATATTACCCTATCTAGTCTAAAATAGACACAGCCCACCTCCCTGTCGAGCTCTACACCAGACACTTATCCCTATCACGTTTCCATAATACTTAGTTCAAAGTCCTAAAAACTATGCAGAAAAACATGCAGTACTAAGGCCTGAAACTAAATTCTGCCTCCTATCTACAAACATAAGTATTAAAAGTTGGAAAAACTCACAAAACTTTTACATACTTGAATGGATGTTCACAAACATAATGTTGATAGTAAACTGTAATTTTGATGGAACCGGGTAAAAAAGCAATGATATTATTTCCAGAAACTGCTTCTTATCTGCCTCTCTATCCTTGTTATTTTGTTGCTTCTGTGTATTTTTGTGTACCAGGGTAAAGTTTGCCAGGGTACTAATCGGTCTTCATCGTGGATTGTTTGCTACTTTTTTCAGCCAACTGGAATACATGCATCTATATAATATAATACACTAAGGGGTCATCTTTTTGTGTCTACGTCTGTTGTTGCACTGAGCTGTCTATGCTCCCTTATGTGCACTCATCGTCTTCATGGCGACTTTCTCTTTTGCTTTCACTGGTTTTGAACTTTCCTTGACTTTATTTAGCTGGGATGTCAAAGCAAAATCTGTCAGTTTTTCCTGGTTTATGCCGCCATGTTGTTGCTTATAGTTGTTAAATCTCCCACTGTGTAGTTAAATCGCCCTACGCTTTACATGCGGAAAGTTGGTGCCTTCATATTTATTCATTTATTTTGAAATTATTTTATGTCTGTGGCATATAAAGATGAAATGTCTGTCACACAATAACTGATTGATGTACAATGTATGATCCCTACTTTGTCGTGGACTTGGATAGTAGAGTGACATGGGTATGTATATATGTATGTATATGTATATATATATATATATATATATATATGTGTGTGTGTGTGTGTGTGTGTGTGTGTGTGTGTGTGTGTGTGTGTGTATGTATGTATATATATATATATATATATATATATTGTTACGGATACGGGGGACGGCTCTCCCGTTAACAAGGGGTGATTAGCCCCTTGTCCTGTTAAGCTGGCCGTCTCCCCGGTCCTGGTACTTGTAACGCTCTCCCACGGGATGGAATGGATCAGGGTTATGGGTCCAGGGTTTATCCCGAATACCTTTATCCGTCCCTCCGCAGACCAGGGAGACAAGTACCGCTCGAACCCCGGTTTTAGATGGACTAGTTGCCGAGCGGTTTTAGCAACCCGAAGTTCGAGCCATTGACAGTACTAAACCCGATTCCGAACGTTGGCCAAATCGTGCCACAGGTATTCAATGAAGGAAATCACAAAGACGAACGGATGTGAAGAAGAAGCAGAACAAAGGTAGGAAATACGAATACGATTTATTTACTACTATTTACACAATCAAAGAAACCAAGGAAGAAGGAAGGATAATAAAATAAAGACAAAGAATGGAAGGAGACACAGTGCAAATATTAACTTATCTAAACAGGCTTAACTTATACCCAGGGACAAGACAAAAGACAGACTACAAGCACACTTACACGGGGGATGATGACAGGAATGGCAGGAGGTGGATGGCTGGAGGGAGAGGAAGGTTCAGCTGGATGCTGGCTGGGGCTTGATCCCGCATGGGACGTCGGCCTGGACCTCGACGGCCACCGATGCCACCGCAAACTGGTTCCCGCGTAGCAGCGAGTCAAAGCTGCATGGTGGAGTCAAAGCTGCGTGGTGGAGTCAAAGCTGCGTGGTGGAGTCAAAGCTGCATGGTGGAGTCAAAGCTCATCTCTCTTGTGGGGGGAATTGCATGATGGGCTCGCTCTCTGACGCATCTGCCGACTTCTTAAAGATTGGTTCCTGCGCGTCTCTCTCATTCAACTGTCTGAGCTAACTCCCAAAGGCTTCCGCGCGCGCTTTTATTGCCCCTGGGGCGATCAAGCCGCCGGCCTCCAGGACACGCCCATCGGCGAGCTCGCCTCGGCCCTGATTGGCCGCGAGGGCCCACCGATCCCGCCCCCAGAGGAGGCGTTGGCAAGGCCACGCCTTGTTCCTGGCACTGGGCTGACTCCTCCCACCTTCCGCTCCGAGATGACCTCGTGCTCAATGGAGTTTGGGGTGATTCGAGCGAGCCCCAGCCAAAGGGCAGCGAACGCTGCCGGCAATTGCGTTTTGGGGGCAATTGAAAGGGGATTCTACCTTATTTGAATTCGGTGCAATGGAGTGTTAACTAGTGGGAAGACAGAACCTTAACCTAATACACATAATAAGGAGATAACTACTAAACAAAGGGAATCTATGATTGGCTACGTGATTGTATTTGGAATAACTACGGGAACGACATTTGACCTTTATACACAACAAATGGAGGAAGGAGGGTGATATTTTACAACAATTAAACACAATTCTCATATCCATAACAATATATATATATATATATATATATATATATATACATACATATATATATACATACATACATACATACATACATACATATATATATATATACATACATACATACATACATACATACATATATATATATATATATATATATATATATATATATATATATATATATACATATATATATATATATATATACATATACATATACATACATATACATATACACAGTCACGTGAAAAAGTAAGTACACCCCATGTAAAGTTTTGACTTTTTCAACATATTTCAACATACAGCTATTTGATCTTCATTTCAACAATATTGATATATAAAGGTGATATAATATAACAAATATCATGAAACATTTACATTTTGTAGTCCATTGTATAATTTAAATAAACATAAATGCAAATTTCGCATGTGGAAAAAGTAAGTACACCCCTGCATTTATCACTACTTCAAATACCTAAAATTAGAATGAGGTGCACCAGGTGCTCAGGTGCTCAATCAGGTGCTCAGTTGCAAATGATTAGAACATCGTTAGAGAGGATCTTGGAGGAACCTGTCTTATTTAAACCTCAGACATTTAGTTTGGTTTCCTCTTTGTTGTTGAAGTGTGCGGCGTCAACATGCCTAGATGAAAAGAGCTCTCTGAGGCCTTCAGAAAGAAGGTTATAGATGCCTACGAGTCTGGGAAGGGATTTAAAAAGATCTCCAAACAATTTAAAATCAATCATTCGACTTTCCGGAAGATCATCTGCAAGTGGAGAAGATTCCAAACAACTGCCAACTTGTTCAGGCCAGGCCGCCCCAGCAAGTTCAGCCCGAGAGCAGACCACAAGATGCTGAAAGAAGTCTCTAAGAACCCCAGAATGTCATCACGGGACCTTCAGGTAGCTCTTGCCACTGTTGATGTCAAAGTGCATGAGTCTACCATAAGAAAGAGGCTGCACAAATTTGATCTGCATGGGAGGTGTGCCAGGAGGAAAACTTTTCTGTCCAGAAAGAACATCAGGGCAAGACTAAAGTTTGCCAATGAACACCTAGGCAAAGACCAGCACTTCTGGAACAATGTGCTCTGGACAGATGAGTCAACGGTAGAGCTATTTGGCCACAGTACCAGAAGACATGTTTGGCGAAAACCAAAGACAGCATTTGACCACAAGAACCTGATACCAACTGTAAAGCATGGTGGTGGAAATATTATGGTTTGGGGCAGCTTTGCTGCATCAGGGCCTGGGCAGCTCACCATCATAGAATCCACTATGAATTCTTCATTGTACCAGAGGGTGCTTGACGATAATGTGAGGTCATCTGTCGGAAAGTTGAAGCTCAACTGAAGGTGGACCTTGCAACATGACAATGACCCTAAACATACCAGTAAATCCACCAAGGAATGGCTGAAAAGAAAGAAATGGAGGGTTCTGGAATGGCCAAGTCAAAGCCTGGATCTAAATCCCATCGAGATGTTGTGGGGGGATTTGAAACGAGCTGTGCATGCAATAAACCCCTCAAACATCGCACAGCTGAAAGAATTCTGCATGGAGGAGTGGGCAAAAATTTCTCCCAGTCGATGTCAGAGACTGGTAGACAGTTATAAGAAACGCCTACTTGAGGTTGTGTCTGCCAAAGGGGGCAATACCACCTATTAGAGCCAAGGGTGTACTTTTTCCCCATGCGAAATTTGCATTTATGTTTATTTAAATTATACAATGGGCTACAAAATGTAAATGTTTCATGATATTTGTTATATTATATCACCTTTATCTCTCAATATTGTTGAAATGAAGATCAAATAGCTGTATGTTTAAATATGTTGAAAAAGTCAAAACTTTACATGGGGTGTACTTACCGTTTCACGTGACTGTATATATATACATATATCCAATGTTTTAAATTACACAGGTTTCAGAGAGTTGTACATTTAATGGAGGTCTGGGAGGATAGCATAGAGGTAAATGCACTTGCGTTTGAGCTATGTTGCCTGGGTTTGAATCTAATCCCAGCTATAAACTGCCACCCTATGTCATCGCCGTCCGTCCGGAGGGACGTCAAGCCACAGGACTCGTCTGCCAGCATTTGGGTCGATGGTGGATGGTAAAGATCCCTCGGTTCCCTTTGGGAAGTCTTTGCGGGTTACCGCCACATTGGACAAATTACAAATTCCAGCTCTGACTGATTGCTGGGAAGGCAATGGAAAACCACCCAGCATTACCTTTTCCAAGAGACTGCTATTACAATGAGCATTAAGGTGGTCACACAAAGAGAAAAATATTTGAAAAAAGCCATTTGAAAAAGTCAATTATAAAAAATATTGCCACTAATTTATGACACTCATAATATTTCATGATATTTGGCTTTTGTTTTTCTTGATGTTTGTGAGTTTCATCATTCCATATTGGGAATTAAAATTGTGCTCTTACAGTTAGGTGCTTACAGTATTTGTACAAATGTTCCAGACTCTTCCTGCCCCACTAATAGCTTCAAGGTGTTTCTCTGTTGATGTGCTTCAAAGATTATTTCTTATGATCCACATTTTTGAGTCACAGAAGATCATCAAAGTCTCTTTTGTATCCGGAGTCTTTTTCTGCTCCACTGCAGCTTTCTGTCTCTGTGTTTCTGGTGCATTGTAGAATGGTTTAGACCTTTAGACCAGGACGTTTGGCTTACGTTAATTATAGGGTCATCACATGAGACGATCTTTACATGGCGAACACTCACTGACTTTGTATGGTCTCAAACTGCTTCTTCTACTGCTACTACTACTACTACTACTATTACTACTACTATAACTACTACTAATGTGCATGCCTAGCTAAGGGGTGTGGTGACCCCCTTGAGGGTGTTGACCCTTTTGCACTTCGCTCCTTTGTGACGGGGGGAACGTCAGGTTATGGCAGGAATTTGGATTTTTCGGCCATACTCTCACCTACCCTTCGCGAAGGACAACATGGGATCTTTAAGGTCCACCAACTAATATGGGTAGATGGGACGCCCGCTTAACCTCCATCCGACGGACGGCACACACACACCCTGCCTGTGAAATACCGGGATAACAGTTTATAGCTAGGTTGGGATACAAACCCAGGCTAGACAGCTTATAGGCGAGTATGCGTACATCTAGGCCATCCTGCCAGCCTTATGGTGTCGAACCTAGATCTACTAATGGATCACTGTCAGGATTTTTGATGAGGGAGGGAGGGGTGGGGGGGGGGGGGTGGAGACCCAATGGCTTTTAACCAGATGATCCTCCCAACATTGTTCCTCTTTTCTCACTCATCTTTCTCCAACTTTTCCACTCTCAAATTTCTCCTATCTCTCCCTCTTTATATTCCTTTTCTCAAGTTTCATTTGCTTATCTCCACCACCTCCCCACCCCACTCCTTTCAATTTTCAGATGTAATATGGAGACAGTGTGTTAAATAGTAAAAAAAAAAGTGTGTGCACAATATTAGTAGAACCACTAGTGTGGGCCAATCGATTCGCTGTTCTTACTTCCAAAGATACCTACGGAGTTTCTGAAATCATATCATTGATCTGCGGGAGTAATGCATTCGATCGTGTGTGTGTGTGTGTGTGTGTGTGTGTGTGTGTGTGTGTGTGTGTGTGTGTTTGTTTTTGTGAACAAGATATCTGGAAAAGTTCCGAACGGATTTGGATGAAAGTTGGTGGGATGATTGCCCGTGGGATAAGGAAGAATTGATTAGTTTTTGGTGAAGCTCAGGATATTATTCCGGATCCAGGAATTTTTTGAAGGATTGTTTACCATTGGAAGATAGGGTTCATATTTTTTTACATTATCTTCTATATATTCTATATTTAACATTGTGATATGAAAATAGTTTTCATATTTGTTGTAAATGTAGTTTAAACTCGTGGTTATGCGTTAGAGCGGTGTATTTTGTTAGCAGCGTCGTCTTCAAGGTTCTTTTTTTTTCTAATAAAGACATATTCTGTCATTTTAAAACCACCAAAGTGTGTCTTAGGTTTCCCCGTTTCATAAAATGTATCGTTTGATACGTTCAATGCTTTAAAACTGTTTTTTTTTTGGTTTTGTTTTTTTTACCTCAGAAGAGATATCAACATTTACCTCAGCGAATATCAATCGCCGTGTCAGTATTTGATGAACTTATAAAGACTTAGGTGAGTTATAAGTGTGACAAGCATGTGCACGGGATTCTTCCCAGAAGAATGAGTGGTCGCATTAGCTTGTCCGACTTAAAATGAGCGAGTTTTGTTTTGACGTTTGGGCCAGTTTTACATGGTGTATCCCTAAGGAATGAAACGAACGTTTTCCTGGGTTACAATTTTATTTGAAGTCACACGTGCCTCAATATACACTCACGTATATAGAATTGAACGCTGAATCCGAAAATGTAAGTGAAATTGCCTTGTTTTTTTTTTTACATTATCTTCTATATATTGTAAATATATATCTGTGCAGTGTCTGTCTTGTGATGTCTTGTCTTGTGTTGTCACTGAACTACTCCCTCAAACTTTTGTGAAATCGCACTATTCCAACTTGACCCACGGCGGGAGTATGCGCTCTACCGAGTGGCGTTCTAGTTTGAAATCTGTGTCTCCTTCACATTGTTATCTACCATATAAAACACAATGTCAGTTTGTGTGTTTTACAGATGTCTGTCCCCCTTCATAAGTGTAGTTTTAAAAGGCCAATCTTTTAACACGAATATGTGTTCACGACGATTTATTTTTGAGGATAAAACAAACTCGAAAAACATTTTCTATAAAAGAGTAATTATATCTCTTCTATTGGAATTGTAGATGGTGGCTTGCAAGGCGAGCCTCAAGGGCGGTGTACAGAAGCGGTTTTTTTTTTAATAACCATAAATACAAGGTGCAGGGAGGTGAATGAAAGTTCACTGCACGTGATGTGCAACACACGCAGAGTAAAACGAGTGTTAATTTACATCCATATGATGTCTGATAAATAAAAAAGATATAAGCACATCTGACACTAGACCGAGGCTTCAGTCTTTGGCACGGTAAGCCAGATGTATTATTATTAATAATAATAATAATAATCATAAATGTTAAGAGAAAGTAGGAAATTCGATCTTCCATTCTGTTATTCATTTTAATGGATTTTTTCCCCAATTTTCTGAATCGCTGTCAAAATCTCTGGGCGGCCATCGGTGAAATTTCAATACCATATTCGGTCTTTATTTCTGATAAACGTCTCTGGTGATTTGTAACTACTACAATCTTTCCTGATTATCTTCTAGACTCTGGAGGGATTGACTAACAGACCTTAGAGGTTTAGACAAAGCCAAGTTCCAAAATGAAGGCATCATCAACGTGTGTGTGGCTGCCCCACTCAGCTCCTAGGATACCGGACCTGAGCCTGGATGGGCAGCTATGCCAGTTAGTGGTAACTTTATTTTTTCCAATCTCCCCAACTCCAAACATTTTTTAAATTCCTTGTAAATACAGGCACGTCATCAGGCCAGGACATACCGGAATCGACTTCTGCAACGCCCTGCTTGGAAGATTGAATTGCCAATTCACGTGCCTCCCTACTTTCCTCCACTTTGGCTTCGCACCAGGTGGAGGACAGTAACATCCTGACTTCTTGTCAGGTGGCCATTGTTGGGGTCGACGCACCCCGTCGCGATGTGCCGCATGCTGCAAGAGGGCATCTCGACGTCGGAACACAGAGCATGCTTAATGAGCTCCGTCAGCCACATTAGATAGAGGCTGTGTATGAGTGAGCCATCTTACGATGAAGGCACGATTTGTTGAGCTCTAATTAAAAATCCCTTCGGTCTTCACCTCTTGCAGTGGAACAATAAGACCCACGTTGTCCAAGAAACATCTCTGGGTTTCATGTTCTGTTGCTTATGGTGATTTCGTAAGGGCTGTGGACTTCTCTTTTGGCTAGTGGAAGATTATTATTATTCATTCTTTTTCTTTTCCATATGGACCGAAAACCTTTGTTGGTAAATAATTAAAGATGGCAAATGTATGATGCGCAACAAAAACCTCATGGCAAATGCCAATTAGGCTTTCCCTTCTTATAAACCACATCCGGTATTGGCATTGTTATAATAAAGGGAGAGGCCTAGTCAAATGATAACAAAGCAGATGTAATCTTTTTACTGTTTGTGCTAAATTTTGTTCTTTAAAAAAAATGGTTCTTCACCTGAGGTTTGTTGAATCATAAATACCCCAATTTTCTTACAGTCATACTGTGGTCTGCTTGCTCATGGTCATGTTTTACTCACAAGTTTATAAAAAGATCAAATTAAAGTCAGTGATGATCTAAATAATGATTATGGTGCATCGAAACCTCAGTTGGTAGCATTCAACTATCTAATCTGTGTTAGATCTTCTACAAGGTTGGGTTCTGTGGTGGCTTAATAGTGAGGACACGGGGCCGGCATCCCAGTGGCAGAGGGTTACATGTGGTCGAAGGCAGCGATATTAAGGATTGCGATTTTCAGCTTCTGGAAAGCGAGCAAGTCTCACGTCACCATTGGGTTGTCACTAAAAAAAAATCCCAGCTGGCTCATTATTGACCAGAGAATGAGAAATCTCCTTGTCCCATGCCCAGGGCTGGTTTACATGTGACTCCATTCAGGAGATGGTGGTTTCGCTAAAAAGGAGTGCACTATAATGTGATGTTACCGTTGACATTGTGTGTTGGTACCCTATCAATTGTGTGCTGTTACCCTATCTATTGTGTGCTGTTACTCTCGCCATTGTGTGTTGGTACTGTAGCTATTGTGTGCTGTTACCTGAACCATTGTGAACTGATATTTAGCCCTTTTGTGCTGGTTCCCTAGCCATTTGTGTTGATGCGCTAGCTATTGTGTTCTGGAACTCAAGCCATTGCGTGCTGATACTGCAGCCATTGCGTGCTGGAACCCGAGCCATTGTGTGCTGGATCTCCAGCCTTTGCATGCTGATACTCCAGCCATTGTGTACTGGAACCCTAGCCATTGCGTGCTGATACTCCAGCCATCGTGTGCTGGATCCCGAGCCATTGTGTGCTGGAACCCTAGCCATTGTGTGCTGGAACCCGAGCCATTGTGTGCTGAAACTCCAGCCATTGAATGCTGGAACCTGAGCCATTGTGTGCTGGATCTCGAGACATTGCGTGCTGATACTCCAGCCATTGTGTGCTGATACGCCAGCTATTGTGAGCTGATAATCCAGCCATTGTGTGCTGGAACCCTAACCATTTTGTGCTGGATAGCTGATAATCCAGCCATTGTGTGCTGGAACCCTAGCCATTGTGTGCTGGATCTCTAGCCATTGTGTGCTGGATCTCTAGCCATTGTGTGCTGGAACCCTAGCCATTGTGTGCTGGATCTCTAGCCTTTGCATGCTGATACTCCAGCCATTGTGTACTGGAACCCGAGCCATTGTGTGCTGGATCTCCAGCCATTGCATGCTGATACTCCAGCCATTGTGTACTGGAACCCGAGCCATTGTGTGCTGGATCTCTCGCCATTGCGTGCTGATACTCCAGCCATTGTGTACTGGAACCCTAGCCATTGCGTGCTGATACTCCAGCCATTGGCATCCTCCATCGTGCGAAGTCCTTCCTTGGCACACCTGAGCTCCTCACCACTTACAAGGCTTTCATCCGCAGCTCAATGGAATACTGCTCTCCCCTCTGGGCTGGTGCTCCTGCCTCACACCTAGCTCGCCTTCGCGCTGTTGAAACCAAAGCATTCAGAATCATTGGAATCTCCCGCGATGAAGCTAACTCCAAGGGCCTCTCACTCACTCACCGCAGGCAGGTTGGTGGTCTTTCTGTCTTCTACCGACTCCTCTCTGGCCTTGCCCCCCCAGCTCTCTCTGGGCTCTGTCCCGCAAATATTCCTGCAGGTCGCACAAGATCTGCCTGCAACCCTCTTTTGGTTAAACTGCCAAAATCAAGACTCTCTGCTCACCTTCACTCCTTCATTCCTCTTTTCTCCTGCCTCTGGAACAAACTCCCTCACTCTGTTCAATCCCACTCCACCCTCCAAGTCTTTAAAACAGCTGTTCGCCACCATCTCTTATCTTCCCCCATCCAAAACCTTGATCCTTTCTACCCCCGCTAATTTCACCCCAATTCCACTTTTTGAAATACCAACTTCTGTCCTGGAAGTCCTTGGTGTCCTTGTGCTTTATACTTCTCCCCCCCCCCCCCCCTTCCCATGCCTCCTACCCCCGGGCCCTCTCCCTTCCACACATCTCCCTGCTCTCGGATGTTGTGTTTGTGTGCTTCCCCATTTCTCCCTATCTTGTCTTCCGCTCCCTCTTTTTGTGTATTTTGTTTGTCTGGTCGATTTGTTTGTGAAGTAAATGTTAGCTCTTTCACGAGCCTCGATTCAGTATACAAAAAAAAAAAAAAAATTGTGTGCTGGATCCCTAGCCATTGTGTGCTGGAACCCGTGACATTGTGTGCTGGATCTCAAGCCATTGCCTGCTGATACTCCAGCCATTGTGTGCTGGAACCCCAGCCATTGTGAGCTGATAATCCAGCCATTGTGAGCTGATACTCCAGCCATTCTGCACTGGAACCTCTGCCATTGTGAGCTGATAATCCACCCATTGTGAGCTGATACTCCAGCCGTTGTGTGCTGGAACCCTAGCCATTGTGTGCCGGATCTCCAGCCATTGCGTGCTGATACTCCAGCCACTGTGTACTGGCCCCGAGCCATTGTGTGCTGAAACTCCATCCATTGCGTGCTGATACTCCAGGCATTGCGTGCTGATACTGCAGCCATTGTGTGCTGGAACCCTCGCCATTTTGTGCTGGATAGCTGATATTCCAGCCATTGTGTGCCGGATCTCTAGCCATTGTGTGCTGATACTCTATCCATTATGTGCTGGAACCCGAGCCATTGTGTGCTGGAACTCCATCCATTGCATGCTGATACTCCAGGCATTGCGTGCTGATACTGCAGCCATTGCATGCTGGAACCCGAGCCATTGTGTGCTGGAACCCGAGCCATTGTGTGCTGGAACCCTAGCCATTGTGTGCTGGAACCCTAGCCATTGTGTGCTGGAACCCGAGCCATTGTGTGCTGGAACCCGAGCCATTGTGTGCCGGAACCCTAGCCATTGCATGCTGGAACCCTAGCCATTGTGTGCTGGAACCTTTGCCATTGTGTGCCGGAACCCTAGCCAATGCATGCTGGAACCCTAGCCATTGTGTGCTGGAACCCGAGCCATTGTGTGCTGAAACTCCAACCATTGCATGCTGAAACTCCATCCATTGCGTGCTGATACTCCAGGCATTGCGTGCTGGAACCCTAGCCATTGTGTGCTGGAACCCTAGCCATTGTGTGCTGGAACCCTAGTCATTGTGTGCTGGAACCCTAGCCATTGTGTGCTGGAACCCTAGCCATTGTGTGCTGGAACCCTAGCCATTGTGTGCCGGAACCCGAGCCATTGTATGCTCGAACCCTAGCCATTGTCTGCCGGAACCCTAGCCATTGTCTGCCGGAACCCTAGCCATTGTCTGCCGGAACCCTAGCCATTGTCTGCCGGAACCCTAGCCATTGTCTGCCGGAACCCTAGCCATTGTCTGCCGGAACCCTAGCCATTGTCTGCCGGAACCCTAGCCATTGTCTGCCGGAACCCTAGCCATTGTCTGCCGGAACCCGAGCCATTGTCTGCCGGAACCCTAGCCATTGCATGCTGGAACCCTAGCCATTGCGTGCCGGAACCCTAGCCATTGCGTGCTGGAGCCCTAGCCATTGTGTGCTGGAGCCCTAGCCATTGTGTGCTGGAGCCCTAGCCATTGTGTGCTGGAACCCTAGCCATTGTGTGCTGGAACCCTAGCCATTGTGTGCTGGAACCCTAGCCATTGTGTGCTGGAACCCTAGCCATTGCGTGCTGGAACCCTAGCCATTGCGTGCTGGAACCCTAGCCATTGCGTGCTGAAGCTCCATCCATTGCGTGCTGATAATCCAGCCATTGTGTGCTGGATCTCTAGCCATTGTGTGCTGGAACCCTAGCCATTGTGTGCTGGTTCTCCAGCCATTGCATGCTGATACTCCAGCCATTGTGTACTGGATCCCTAGCCATTGTGTGCTGGATCTCCAGCCATTGCATGCTGATACTCCAGCCATTGTGTAATGGAACCCGAGCCATTGTGTGCTGGATCTCTAGCCATTGCGTGCTGACACTCCAGCCATTGTGTACTGGAACCCGAGCCATTGCGTGCTGATACTCCAGCCATTGTGTTCTAGAACCCTAGCCATTGTGTGCTGGAGCCCTAGCCATTGCATGGTCGAACCCGAGCCATTGTGTGCCAGAACCATAGCCATTGCATGCTGGAACCCTAGCCATTGTGTGCTGGAACCCTAGCCATTGTGTGCTGGATCTCTAAACATTGCGTGCTGGAACCCTAGCCATTGTGTGCTCGATCTCTAGCCATTGCGTGCTGATACTCCAGCCATTGTGTACTGGAACCCTAGCCATTGTGTGCTCGATCTCTAGCCATTGCGTGCTGATACTCCAGATATTGTGTACTGGAACCCTAGCCATTGCGTGCTGATACTCCAGCCATTGTGTGCTAGAACCCTAGCCATTGTGTGCTGGAACCCTAGCCATTGTGTGCTGGAACCTGAGCCATTGTGTGCTGGATCTCGAGACATTGCGTGCTGATACTCCAGCCATTGTGTGCTGATACGCCAGCTATTGTGAGCTGATAATCCAGCCATTGTGTGCTGGAACCCTAACCATTTTGTGCTGGATAGCTGATAATCCAGCCATTGTGTGCTGGAACCCTAGCCATTGTGTGCTGGATCTCTAGCCATTGTGTGGTGGATCTCTAGCCATTGTGTGCTGGATCTCTAGCCTTTGCATGCTGATACTCCAGCCATTGTGTACTGGAACCCGAGCCATGGTGTGCCGGATCTCCATCCATTGCGTGCTGATACTCCAGGCATTGCGTGCTGATACTGCAGCCATTGTGTGCTGGAACCCTCGCCATTTTGTGCTGGATAGCTGATATTCCAGCCATTGTGTGCCGGATCTCTAGCCATTGTGTGCTGATACTCTATCCATTGTGTGCTGGAACCCGAGCCATTGTGTGCTGGAACTCCATCCATTGCATGCTGATACTCCAGGCATTGCGTGCTGATACTGCAGCCATTGCATGCTGGAACCCTAGCCATTGTGTGCTGGAACCCGAGCCATTGTGTGCTGGAACCCTAGCCATTGTGTGCTGGAACCCTAGCCATTGTGTGCTGGAACCCTAGCCATTGTGTGCTGGAACCCGAGCCATTGTGTGCTGGAACCCTAGCCATTGTGTGCCGCAACCCTAGCCATTGCATGCTGAAACTCCATCCATTGCATGCTGAAACTCCATCCATTGCGTGCTAATACTCCAGGCATTGCGTGCTGGAACCCTAGCCATTGTGTGCTGGAACCCTAGCCATTGTGTGCTGGAACCCTAGCCATTGTGTGCTGGAACCCTAGCCATTGTGTGCTGGAACCCTAGCCCTTGTGTGCTGGAACCCTAGCCATTGTGTGCTGGAACCCTAGCCATTGTGTGCTGGAACCCTAGCCATTGTGTGCCGGAACCCGAGCCATTGTATGCCGGAACCCTAGCCATTGTCTGCCGGAACCCTAGCCATTGCGTGCTGGAACCCTAGCCATTGTGTGCCGGAACCCTAGCCATTGCGTGCTGGAGCCCTAGCCATTGTGTGCTGGAACCCTAGCCATTGTGTGCTGGAACCCTAGCCATTGTGTGCTGGAACCCTAGCCATTGCGTGCTGGATCTCCAGCCATTGCATGCTGATACTCCAGCCATTGTGTACTGGAACCCTAGCCATTGTGTGCTGGATCTCCAGCCATTGCATGCTGATACTCCAGCCATTGTGTACTGGAACCCGAGCCATTGTGTGCTGGAACCCTAGCCATTGTGTGCTGGAAACCTAGCCATTGTGTGCTGGATCTCTAAACATTGCGTGCTGGAACCCTAGCCATTGTGTGCTCGATCTCGAGCCATTGCGTGCTGATACTCCAGCCATTGTGTACTGGAACCCTAGCCATTGTGTGTTCGATCTCTAGCCATTGCGTGCTGATACTCCAGATATTGTGTACTGGAACCCTAGCCATTGCGTGCTGATACTCCAGCCATTGCATGCTAGAACCCTAGCCATTGCGTGCTGATACTCCAGCCATTGTGTGCTAGAACCCTAGCCATTGTGTGCTGGAACTCTAGCCATTGCATGCTGGAACCCTAGCCATTGCATGCTGGAACCCTAGCCATTGCGTGCTGGAACCCTAGCCATTGTGTGCTGGATCTCTAGCCATTGCGCGCTGATACTCCAGCCATTGCATGCTGATACTCCAGCCATTGCGTGCTGATACTGCAGCCATTGTGTGCTGGAACCCGAGCCACTGTGAGCTGATAATCCAGCCGTTGCGTGCTGATACTCCAGCCATTGCGTGCTGATACTGCAGCCATTGTGTGCTGGAACCCGAGCCACTGTGAGGTGATAATCCAGCCATTGCGTGCTGATACTCCAGCTATTGCATGCTGATACTGCAGCCACTGAGTGCTGGGACCCTAGCCATTGTGTGCTTGATCTCTAGCTATTGTGCACTGATACTCCAGCCATTGTGTGCTGGAACCTGTGACATTGTGTGCTGGATCTCTAGCTATTGTGAGTTGATACTCTAACCATTGTGATTTGATACTCTAACCATTGTGTGCTGGATCTCTAGCTATTGTGAGTTGATACTCTAACCATTGTGATTTGATACTCTAACCATTGTGATTTGATACTCTAACCATTGTGTGCTGGATCTCGAGCTATTGTGAGTTGATACTCTAACCATTGTGATTTGATACTCTAACCATTGTGTGCTGGAACCTCAGCCATTGTGAGCTGATAATCTAGTCATTCTGTGCTGGTACTCTAGCTATTGTGTGCTGTTCCCCATCTATTGTGTCCTGGTACTCCAGTATTGTGTGCGGTTACCTGGGCAATTGCATGCTGGTACCCCAGCCATAATTGTATATTGGCAAAATTCCCTGCTTGTAGTTATCTGTGTAATTGGCACAACCTATATTCAGTGGGACTGTGAATGCTGTGGTGCATGATGCTCATGGCCTTTATCGTTGCCTTAATCACATTGTCATGCCAAAGCACATTGTGGAACCCCTACAATGATAAGCTAATACAAGATAAGATGTCTATCAAGGCTTACAGTGAAAGAATAAAATTTGTTTCAGGATGCCTGAAGAGGTATACCACTCAAAAGCACTTTTGAATTGCATCAAAAATTATGCAACAATAGTTTTCCGAGATACAATTCATACTGGTTGTTTAACAAAGTGTTTTGAGTAAGGAGATAATGAAGATATTAAATTTACTCTTTGTGTTTTTTTCTTTGTCTCAATGAGAATTTTTCATAATGAGACGCACAAAACAGGCGGATGAGCAAATTGAGACCAAAGCAGCAGAAAACAGAATTGGCCGAGCGATGCACTGAACGACAGCACCTGCACAAAGATGAAGCCAAGATGTAACTGGGTAAAACAAAGAAAACTAGAACAGGCACTCGGTAGAGAGCATACCTCCGCCAGCCTGAACAGTTTGTTTTGTATCCCACTGATAGGCTGGATCTGGATTCAGACCTGAACCAAAATCGAATCGGCTTGTTCTTGTCACCTAACCAATTCATCCACCAAGTTTAGTCATAAGTCGTCCATAACTTTTTTAAATATCATGTTATATATCACTTTTCGCCCGATCTCTCAATGGCGAAGATTCACTTAAAAATTAAATAATTCTCATATCCGAATCCATATTCAGATATTCACCAAAGTCGAATCAAAACATCCTTGTCAGACACCCAACCGGTCCACCAAGTTTCGTCCAAATCTGTCCATAACTTTTTGAGATATCCTGCTATATATAGTTTTTGGCCCCATCTCTCAATAGTGAAGAATCACTTGAAAAATTATAGTAGCCGAATCCGGATCCGGATCTTCACCAAAATCTATAATTTTGTCCTTGTAACATACGCTACGTCTCTGCCAAATTTCGTCCGAATCCGTCCATAACCTTTTGAGATATCGTGTTCACAGACAGACAAACAAACAGACAGGATGAAAACATAAGGGGAATATGAGAAATCCAGAAATGTAAAACTTGTTTGATGTTATCCTCTCAGTGCTAATTGCCGCATGATACCGGGGACCCAGGGTTTTAATCCGACATACTATGTTCATTTGGCAATTGAATTGTAATCCCCTTGTTATTCATGCAAAATTGCATTGATACCCACTGATGGCCTTTTGATTCAAGTAAAGGCAAACAGATATGCTTTCTTTCTTTCTTTGGTATGGTTATCATCCTGCGTGTTACATTTGTGCAAACGTCTTAACTTCCATTGAACTTTAGACACTCAAAAAATTAAACAAGAGTGAAGTCGTTGGCACACCATCACAGACCCCCACATTTGTCTACATAAAGAAAAGTTGAAAGAAGGCAAAAGATTCCAGCAAATATCAAATTTTGAGTTAAAATTTTCCCGTTACGTTTGTGACTCTAAGCCCCACCCCTAGGGGGGCATGAAACTGGGGTCAAATTAAAAAAAAATCCTTCATATTTCATGCGTCCCCTGATGTTGGTTGCACATACAAAGTTTCATTAAAAATGTTTAAAAATATCCCAGCAATTGCACTTTTTGGTACTTTTGACTTCACCCAGCGGGCTCTTTCTGACACTGTTATTGCACCTTCATGCCATGTGCTGATCATAACTACCAAGTTTGGTGAATTTCTGCACAACCGATCTGCACAACGGAAACAACTGTAGTCCCGAAACAGGTGACAGTTGTTGAGGGTTATCAAATTGAATGTGATTTCCATCACCGCGACTCCTCCTTAGAGAACATTGTGGGAGGATCCAGCATAAAAAGATATTGCGTTGAAAAGTTGCTTGGGTCGACAGTCAACTTCACCACACTTGAAGGTTGTGGGACAGGACCGCAGACGTCGCAGCATCTCCTCCGATGTCCCAAAAAGGAGTCGCAAAGAATAGCGAACTTTCTTTTCAAATTTCCGATTCAATGGTACCCAAGCCATGCATTCCTAATGGTGCTGGTCAACCGCCTGTTGTTAATGTGCGCTGAAAGCTCTTGAATATGAAAGCCTGCCATTAGAAGCAATGAGAAGTTAATCAACTAGATGGTATTCATAGAATACTTACACTGTGTTACACTGTGTCGGTCAACGGTCCACCCTCAACTGTCAACTGTCCACCCTCAACTGTCAACTGTCCACCCTCAACTGCGCAGTCCACCCTCAACTGCGCAGTCCACCCTCAGGAGAGCCAGGAAACAATATCTCTCCACTCTCAAGACTGAACTCTCAAACCTGTCTCCCTCTTCCAAATCCTGGTGGCACCTGGTCAAATCTGTTTCTGGTGTTTGTTCCCCCTCCATCCCTCCCTTACCTCAAATGGCTACACAGCTGACTCCGCACGTGAAAAAGCTGAATGCCTCAACTCTGTGTTTGCCTCAAAATCTTGTGTCCCAAACCCATCCCTCTCTGTACCCACTGTACCCAGTCGTGCCCAGCTACTCCTGGACTCTGTGTCCTTCTCTCTTGACAAGGTGGAGAAGTTTCTGTCAATCCTCGACTATGATTCTGCAACTGGACCAGACGGCATCAGCCCATGGGTCCTAAAATCCTGCTCTGCCGCTCTATTCACTCCCTCTCTCTGTTCTCTTCACCCTCTCTTTTGCTCAAGGTCATCTGCCATCAGCTTGGAAATCAGCCAACATCACCGCTTCACACAAAGAAGGTGAAAAATCAGATCCTTGAAACTACAGACCAATCAGCCTGCTCCCAATTATCAGCAAAGTCATGGAATCCATCATTGCTTCGGATATCAAATCTTTCCTCTTCTCCAATGGCTTGATCTCCGATCATTAATTTGGATTCAGACCAGGTCACTCTACTCTGGCCATGCTGCTTCTGCTGTCTCAACAATGGATGGAGGTCCTCAATGCCAAACAGGAAATTAGAGCTGTCTCCCTTGACATATCACGTACCTTCAATACGGTCTGGCACCCCCACTCTGCTCACCAAACTCTCCTCCTTTGGTGTTCATGGAAATCTCCACGCATGGCTTGCGGACTTCCTCTCTGGTCGTAATCAACGTGTGGCCCTGAATGGGTTTCTCTAATCTCCCCTTCCTGTTCAGGCTGGAGTTTCCAAAGGCAGTGTTCTGGGCCCTATACTTTTTCTGGTCTTCATCAATGATCTCTCTGACTCTCTTGAAACTCCTCTCTATCTCTTTGCTGATGACTCCACTCTCTGCCACTCCATTCCTCATCCCTCAGATCAGCAGTCTGCAGCCTCCTCGCTCTCTGCAGACCTGGACAAAACCACAGACTGGTCAAACAAGTGGAACATGTCTTTCAATCCTGACAAATCTCACACTCTTACTATGTCTCTCTGAAAAGACGGACAGGACAACCATCCCATCTAGTTTCTGAACAATCCTCTCCAAGAAGTTCTGTCACTCAAACTTTTGGGTCTCACTATCTGCCATGATCTTTCCTGGGAAAACCACATTTCCAATCTGGCCTCCGAAGCCAGTCGCCGACTGGGCATCCTCCGTCGTGCGAAGTCCTTCCTTGGCACACCTGAGCTCCTCACTACATACAAGGCTTTCATCCGCAGCTCAATGGAATACTGCTCTCCCCTCTGGGCTGGTGCTCCTGCCTCACACCTAGCTCGTCTTCACGCTGCTGAAACCAAAGCTTTCAGAATCATTGGAATCTCCACCGATGAAGCTAACTCCGAGGGCCTTTCACTCACTCACCACAGGCAGGTAGGTGGTCTGTCTGTTTTCTACCGACTCCTATCTGGCCTAGCTCCCCCAGCTCTATCTATGCTCTGTCCACCAAATATTCCTACAGGCCGCACAGATCTGCCAGTAACCCTCCTCTGGTGAAATTGCCAAAATCAAGACTCTCTGCTCACCTTCACTCTTTTCCTCTTTACTCCTGCCTCTGGTACAATCTCCCTCACTCTCTTCAATCCCACTCCTCCCTCCAGGTCTTTAAAACAGCTGATCACCACCATCTCTTGTCTTCCTTCATCCAAAACCTTGATCTCTTCTACCCCTGGTAATTCACCCCAGATCCACTTTTTTTTGGAATCCCGACTTCTTTCTTTCCTGGGAAGTTCTATCAGTGTCCATGTGTTTTGTACCTTTCCCGACTCCCCCCCCCCCACCTTTCCATGCCTCCTCCTCCCAAGCCCTCTCCCACCCACAGATCTCCCGATGTCCCTGTTCTCTGCTGTTGTACTTCTGTGCTTCCCTCTCTCTCCCCATCAACTTGTCTCCCGCTCCCTTTATTGTATGTTTTGTGTGTCCGTTTTTTTTTTTTTTGATTGATGTTAGCTCTTACACGAGCCTCGATCTTGTATACAAAAAAAAACAAAAAAAAAACTTTGTGCGAGCCAACTCCTCTGTTTTTGCACGTTTTTTTCCCTTTGATCCAATGTGGCTGCCACACCACGTGAGCGATTACATAATCAATTCATATTCTGTAATATAATTGTAGTGTAAATCACGCTTCATAAATTTCAAACTGATCAGACGAAGCGTTGTCCCTGTCAAATTATGACATCCTAATTATGACACCAATGTCATCGTTAACAACACCTATTCCCCATGCGGAGTTCTTTACAATGAGCCATGTTTAAATTTTTTCAATGGAGCGGTTTCAAAGAAATGGAGGTGCAACGTTTTTCGATTTTTCCAAGATAGGGCCTGTACCATGTGACCGATGACGTCATAATTATCATTAAAATATTATACAGGAGGAGATGCTACTATGGTACAAATTTCGTGTCCACCAGACTTACAGTTGCAGAGGAATTTTTTTTTTCATACTGATCAGATCAAGCATTGTACTTGTCGAATTATGACGTCATAATGAAGGCAACAATGACATCATCATCAACATATATTATTCCCCATGGGGAGTACTTGACAATGAGCCTTGTTTCAACTTTTTCTCTTGAGCGGTTTGGGAGATACAGTTACGTGAAAAAGTAAGTACACCCCATGTAAAGTTTTGACTTTTTCAACATATTTCAACATACAGCTATTTGATCTTCATTTCAACAATATTGATAGATAAAGGTGATATAATATAACAAATATCATGAAACATTTACATTTTGTAGTCCATTGTATAATTTAAATAAACATAAATGCAAATTTCGCATGTGGAAAAAGTAAGTACACCCCTACATTTATCACTACTTCAAATACCTAAAATTAGAATCAGGTGCACCAGTTCAGGTGCAAATGATTAGAACATCGTTAGAGAGGATCTTGGAGGAACCTGTCTTATTTAAAACTCAGACATTTAGTTTGGTTTGCTCTTTGTTGTTGAAGTGTGCAGCATCACCATGCCTAGATCAAAAGAGCTCTCTGAAGCCTTCAGAAAGAAGGTTATAGATGCCTACGAGTCTGGGAAGGGATTTAAAAAGATCTCCAAACAATTTGAAATCAATCATTCGACTGTCCGGAAGATCATCTACAAGTGGAGAAGATTCCAAACAACTGCCAACTTGTCCAGGCCAGGCCGCCCCAGCACGTTCAGCCCGAGAGCAGACCACAAGATGCTGAAAGAAGTCTCTCAGAACCCCAGAATGTCATCACGGGACCTACAGGTAGCTATTGCCACTGTTGATGTCAAAGTGCATGAGTCTACCATTAGAAAGAGGCTGCACACATTTGATCTCCATGGGAGGTGTGCCAGGAGGAAACCTTTGCTGTCCAGAAAGAACATCAGGGCAAGACTAAAGTTTGCCAATGAACACCTAGGCAAAGACCAGCACTTCTGGAACAATGTGCTCTGGACAGATGAGTCAAAGGTAGAGCTATTTGGCAACAGTACCAGAAGACATGTTTGGCAAAAGCCAAAGACAGCATTTCACCACAAGAACCTGATACCAACTGTAAAGCATGGTGGTGGAAATATTATGGTTTGGGGCAGCTTTGCTGCATCAGGGCCTGGGCAGCTCACCATCATATAATCCACTATGAATTCTTCATTGTACCAGAGGGTGCTTGAGAATAATGTGAGGCCATCTGTCGGACTGTTGAAGCTCAACCAAAGGTGGACCTTGCAACATGACAATGACCCTAAACATACCAGTAAATCCACCAAGGAATGGCTGAAAAGAAAGAAATGGAGGGTTCTGGAATGGCCAAGTCAAAGCCCGGATCTAAATCCCATCGAGATGTTGTGGGAGGATTTGAAACGAGCCGTGCATGCAAGAAACCCCTCAAACATCGCACAGCTGAAAGAATTTTGCATGGAGGAGTGGGCAAAAATTTCTCCCAGTTGATGTCAGAGACTGGTAGACAGTTATAAGAAATGCCTACTTGGTTGTTTCTGCCAAAGGGGGCAATACCACCTATTAGAGCCAAGGGTGTACTTACTTTTTCCACATGCGAAATTTGCATTTATGTTTATTTAAATTATACAATGGACTACAAAATGTAAATGTTTCATGATATTTGTTATATTATATCACCTTTATCTATCAATATTGTTGAAATGAAGATCAAATAGCTGTATGTTGAAATATGTTGAAAAAGTCAAAACTTTACATGGGGTGTACTTACTTTTTCACGTGACTGTATAGAGGTGTAAAGTTTTTCCCAAGATGGCGTCTGTACCACGTGACCAATGACGTCATAATTATGAATTAAAAATTATACATGCGCAGGCGCTCCTCTGGTAAAATTTCGTGTCAATCGGACCAACGTTTGCCAAGAAAATGAATTTTTAAAATGCAGACACGCATGTACGCAACCAAATGCCTAAACCTGCTTTTTCGCTTCGCGGTCGCAGGGTAATTATGGTCTTGAACACAACACAACTTCCCACAACACTGTTGCAGGTGGAAAGGGCATAGGAAGTATGGAAGCAGCAGAGCTGACTTGCAAGCTAGTAAGGGAAGCTCCGAGAAATGTATTTATTAAGAACAAATCATACTTTAGGTTTATCACCATAGGTTGTGTATTGTGTATCGATGTTAAAACCCAATTATTCTTTTAAATCTCCCTCGGGATGCAATTCATTGTGTCCATCAGGCATCAGGCATAGAGAAGCGGGAAGTAGGGGGTGATGAATTAAACCTTCCTCTATCCTCTCTCTCCTCTCATATCCACTTTGGGCAGGCAGGATGGCCGAGAGATACGCACACTCCCCTCTGTTGTGTCTAGTCTAGGTTTGAATCCTGACTTAGATATAAAATGTCATCCTTGTGTTTCACAGTCAGGGTGATTCATCAATGTGTGTGCCATCCCTTGTATGGATGGTAAACTGATCTGCCACAATTAGTTGGTGGACGTTGAGGATTCCAAGGTGTCCGATGCGAAGAGTCGGGAGGTAGCACAAACGCACCCTAAACAAATTCCAAAATCCTGCTCTGACTTACAGGGGGCACTGCATCAGTGGCACAGCCACCCCCCAACAAATGATGTAACCAGCAGCCATGTGCTGCATATGAAAGGAAAAAGAATAGGCACTTTAAGTTGAATAACATCTTCAGATGCATGACGCATGTACATGAACGATAAAACATGAACTATAAAAGCCCAATTGCATTGTTTCAGGTGAAGAGTTCAAATAGTTTCAGGTTTCAGGTGAAGAGTCTTTGCATCTCAATGTTGAAGTGGTTTTCTGAGAGAGCTCCATGCAAGACAGGAAAATGTCTAACTCTAGATGTGAGCTTGTGTGACGTAAATGGAGTTCATTTTATACGTTTAGTCTTCAATATCTGTAAACTTCTCTTTTCCTGTTTTCATCTCTCTTCCCCTTATACTCAACTTCTCTCCGTTTCCCCATTTGCCCCTGCTCTCTCCGTTAGGAGTGAATCGAGCACGTATTTGAAAGAGTGTTGAAGAGTCTGGGCGGAAGTTCAGGGAAAGGTTTGAATTCCTGTTGTTGGACCGACGGAAGTGAAGAAGGACATACGAGGGGGCGAAGGAACGCCGAGTGAAGGAGTGAAGATGGGGAGGAAAAAGATACAGATTGCGAAGATTGTGGACGAAAGGAACAGGCAGGCAAGTGTGGTTATATTTCTTCTTGTTTGTGGAGGGTGAGGACGACATTCAATTTTGCACCACAATGGCCATGCATTAAAAACTGACACTCTATTAAGCCTCCCACTATAGGATAGGGGAAGGCTTATTGCTGTTGTAGGGTTTGTTTCTACAATTGGTGCCCCCACTTTTTAATTGTACCCCAGAGTTTCTTAGACCCCTCGGAGTACTAAACCACCATTTAGGTTTTGTTTTTCTTCCTTTTTTCTGCCAATGTCTGAGCTGCATCTCTGAGCCGGCTGGGACTTTAGCAATGAACATTTGCATTAAAAATGGGAATATAAAGTATGCGGGGTTGACCTAATTATTTTGACCTTGACCTATTTTAAGGTCATGACCTAATTATAAACATTTAACACTTTTTACCATGACTCGACTAATATTTGTCCAGTCGGAACAAAAATGCCCTCTCTAGATAGCCTAGACTATAGCAATACATATTTACGCTTAATTTACATCATTGCCCTCAGGATTATAGGTCAAGGTCAAATGGCAATAAAAATAATAATAAAAGGACCCACTTTTTAGTCATCACTCAATTTTGCCAAAGTGGAATCAGAAACACCGCCTGGCCTTCCAAGATAGAGGTTTTTCTATCATAATAGTGTTCCTTCATTGGAATTATGCACCTGATATTTGATGTCCTTGACCTATTTATTTTGGAATTGTGACCTAATTAATAAAAATTCATATTTTCATCATAACTTCAATAATACCCCTCCGATTTTTATGATGTTGAGTTTTTATGGGTAGATTGTAGATGGGGACACATTTTCTTAATTTACACTCTATCCCTAATTGTAAAGGTCTAGGTCATATGACCATCCAAAAAATAATATGGCCATTATTGGATCGCGGGCTGGGGGCAGACTTGCCCTTGGCGATCGCTTTGTGATCACAGATATCTAGTTTACATTATTTGCCTCATAACAGCATTGGTGATGATGTTCTTTACATCATCATTATATTCTTATGAAATTGGGGCTATTGAGTTCAAGTTACTTACCTTGTACTCCATGCACTCCATGCATCACTCCTTGACTCCATGCACTCCACACTTAACCTATCAATCAATCTATCAATCAATCAATTACACTATCACTACCACATCAATAATCATAATACTTTTAATATTATGTATTAATTAACTTTACTATTAACTCGTTTGTCGTTAAAGGCGGCAAAAAGGGTTGGTGTCAGGAAGGGCATCCGGCCGTAAAACATTGCTTCAAAAAGGGAACCGAAAAAAAACAACAACCACGGTTCCCGAAAAAGGCCAACCCCCGCTTTGTGGGGAAAAATGGCCTCTAAAGGTGGTTATTATTTTTATTTATATACTATTAACTATTAACTATAGAATATTATATATATATTATTAATGTAATATATTTAATTATTAAATTAATATATTAATATTATATTAAATATTATATTAATATTATTGTATTAATATTACACTAAATTAATATTTAATTATTAAATTAATATATTAATAATATAATACCATATATATTACAGTTGTTGTAGTATATAGTATTATATTAGGTATTATGTATTAACTATGTATTGGTTAATTAAGTATTTCACTTGATCAATGACTATGATGAGGCTTCAGCACTCCATGTCGATGCAAGTGATGCAAGTTCTTGTAGTGGTCATCTACAAATTATGTACGAAATTTCCAACTCCGTTTCCTTGTGTGCCTGCCTCCTCTTCACACGCATATTGCTACTCTACGAATTGGCGATGGAATTCCTTGTTCATAACGTCAATTTGAATGGAATACAGCATGGCCCTATTGCAGGATTTATGCCATATTGTTGGCAAATGCTGCCGGTGTGACAGGTGTTAAACTTTAAAAAAATTTTTTTGATCCACAACAGGTCTATGTATCTTATTATTCAGAATAACAGACCATTGACGTGCAAGCAAAACATGACATTCCACTCTCACCTTCAAACCCTAATTTGCGATCATTCCAGCTACGAAGGAAGCAGGAAAACGCATGGCATAAAAAATTCAGCAAACGTTCCATCAGCCTCGATCCACAGCCAGTGCAGGTGGAGATCCTGCCGAGAAATGTAAACCTGAATTTTCTTTCAAACTCGAGGAGGAATGCTCGATTGTGTATGTTGGCAGATTCTTAGTTGGACCCTTATTTTCCAAGTAAATACGTGAGTTTGTGGTTAGCATGAGGACATGCATCACCGAGGCAGGAATTTGGCTAGAAATGGAGTGATGTTAAAACGTCACCCTAATTCCCATGTACGCACACACAAGCGGCCATAAAGGGACTCAGTATGGCCGTGCCCGATTGCATGATGTCTACCAAAACCGAATGACATTTGAACAAGTGTGCAGCGAAAACTCGGATTCACAGCGAGCCGAGGAAGGCTCGTCTTGCTCAAGAAAAGTGGTCACAGCCACGTGACCACGTGAGACGGGTGGTCACAAAAGGACACGTTACAAATTGCATCCAGGTGAATGACATTTTCGGATAGGTAGGCCTATTACAGGTGTTTGCAAAATTCAGGTTTTGCCCGAATCAAAAGGCGTCCGGTCTCTTCACCGGCACGCAAGACGATCACGCATTGACCTTGCTCCGCGGCACGGGGAGCCTAACTCTGGAAGTCATCCACAGTAATTCCTCGGATGGCAAAAGCCACCGATGAATGCCGAAGACTCGGTTCGTTTTGGCACCTCGGTTAGTGAGAGGATGTGGAACTTCACACAAGGGTTTCGCTTTGGGCTTCGACCGTGCGAGCTCGAACGTGGTCATAAGTCCTTTTCCTAACGTGGCCTGGCGAGCCAAAGCTTTTTCGACTGATCAATTCCACACGAGCCGGGGCTTGGTAAAGCGTGGGTGTTTCAGAGCAGGAAGGCTAATGCACCTTAAGAAAGCTTTCGCACAGCCTTTTTGGACGGGCCATAATTCGTGTCCTGCCAAAAGGACATTTTAGCTGATGACCCAATGCTTACGTGGAGCTCCTATGGTGATGGAGGCATCTCGTGATGAACAGGTGAATGCATTACCCTAATAACGTGGGACGATTATGAGTGGTTATAATGAGGAAGTAAAAAAAAGAAAAGAAGATAGCCCTTTGTGCTTCCTGCCAACATACCTCGCATTTTGCACAGCCAGGCCTGCACAAATCCATTGCTTCTTTCGCTTTGATTACCTTTTCATGTTAGAGGTGCCCAGCAGGGATGACCTTAGGAAGGTGAAGCATCGCAACCGATCCACTTCCATGTTGCAGGGCCGAGGAAGGTTTTTTACATCTTCTAAAAGCTGCATCTCCTCGGACTTGGCACAAATTGCTCTTGTGTGTCATAATGTGGTGGCAAGACGGAAGACGCGATGCCATTTGTGCCATTGCGCGTAGACGTTCACCGGCATGCCTGACGTTCGCAGGGGCAGATTGTTCGCCAAATGAGGAATAATATATTATCTTTGGTAAAATACAAGGTGCGGGATATAAAGGTAGCAGGAGGAAACCTTGCCCATCCTGAGTCGGTGCTCCATTCGTATGTCAACACAGTGACACTCGTGACGTCGCATGGTCATCGTGACGTCGCATGTGGTCATCGCACATCAATCGAAACGAAGGGGAAGAATGAATCGGATAACCAGCGAACTGCCAAGGCAGACAACCATAAGGTCTGTTTTATTTTATTGTACATGTGAGATGGAACTCAGGTGGCACAGGGGATAGAATATATAACAAACTGTCTATTACACACAAAGGCCGAGGGAAGGGGAAACGTACACCAGGTGAAAATGGTTATTTCGTGCTTCTGAGGATCGTTTCCCCCTCATTATGATTATGATTACTAGGGCATGCCCGTACTATATATATGCCCGTACTATATATCTATCTAAAATTATATCCCCCCCCTCTATTTACATGAAATGGTTTGGTCCATTCGCAACGCCAAAGCGAACGGCGAACGGCTTGCGAGTACAGTGACAATCCCCCCCCTCTATTTACATGAATGGTTTGGTCCATTCGCAACGACCACAGAACCCCCCCCCCCCTCTATTTACATGCAATGGTTTGGTCCAAAGCGAACGGCTTCCGGAGTTTGGTAAAGAAATCGCCATCGCGTGCACAAACGCGCAGGAAAGCGAATGAATCGCAAATTCGTTTTTATTAGTTTTAAAACGTAGTTTAACGCCAACATAGTTTGCAAACGTGAAATAAATGAATACGCTCTCAAATGTGCCATCCGAGGCAGAGTGTGTCCGCCACGTTCGGCACACGCGATAGCTCGCTGCTCTCTGATTGGTTGAATCGTTTTTTGGACATAGCTCGGTAAGTAATTGTCCGATTAATATGAAACCTTGAAAAGGCACATCCTCGGGTCCCCAGCAATATACCTGGCAAGTGAAAAGTATATCGGACCCGTGGTTGTCGAGAAACAGCGGTCACAGACAGACAAACGTACAAACGTACAGACAGAGATTACTGGAATTATAGATAGACTAGGGCATTGCCCGTACTATATCTATATCTAAAATTATATCCCCCCCCCCCCCTCTATTTACATGAAATGGTTTGGTCCAAAGCGAACGGCTTGCGAGTACGGTGACAATCCCCCCCCTCTATTTACATGCAATGGTTTGGTCCAAAGCGAACGGCTTCCGGAGTTTGGTAAAGAAATCGCCATCGCGTGCACAAACGCGCAGGAAAGCGAATGAATCGCAAATTCGGTTTTATTAGTTTTAAAACATAGTTTAACGCCAACATAGTTTGCAAACGTGAAATAAATGAATACGCTCTCAAATGTGCCGTCCGAGGCAGAGTGTGTCCGCCACGTTCGGCACACGCGATCGTTCGCTGCTCTCTGATTGGTTGAATCGTTTTTTGGACATAGCTCGGTAAGTAATTGTCCGATTAATATGAAACCTTGAAAAGGCACATCCTCGGGTCCCCAGCAATATACCTGGCAAGTTAAAAGTATATCGGACCCGTGGTTGTCGAGAAACAGCGGTCACAGACGTACAAACGTACAAACGTACAGACAGAGATTACTGGAATTATAGATAGACTAGGGCATTGCCCGTACGTGGGTGCCCGTTCCGTGGCCAAAAAAAAAAAAAAACGCTACCCGTACGCTCTACCCCGCCCGTACGCCCGTAAACAAAAAAAGCAACGCTCTTCGCTTCCGCCCTTCGCTCTGACTGAATTGGGAGAAATAATGCGCATAAGAAATCGAATTACGTACCGTAATGGCGGTCAGCTCGTAACGCGCTCAGCTCCGCTCGTCTCACATCGGCCACGCCTACGCAACAGAGCGTTCTGTGATTGGCTGCCGGAAGATAAGTCGTCACTGTCCGGAAGTTCGCAAATCGCAGTTAGGATGAATCGTTGTAATTTAATCGCAGTTTGAATTCGTTTTAAAACATAGTTTAACGGCAACATAGTTGAAAAGCCTTGCCTTGCTGCAAACAGCTGCTGCAAACAACAACAACATGGAAGGCTGCACTGTCCGGAAGCTGGCATATCGCAGTTACGATTATTTTAGTGTTAATGGCCAATTATTCAATTAGCGCCAACGTATTTTGGCTGTTTGCAATTTAATCGCAAGGAAAAGTAGAAAGAGAAGAGGGAAAAAAAGAAAAGCCTTGCATTAACGCATTAACGCTTGCATTGCATTAACGGTTCGGCACACGTGATAGCTCGCTGCTCTCTGATTGGTTGAAGCGTTTTTTGGACATAGCTCGGTAGGTACTTGTCCGATTAATTACAAACCTTGAAAAGGCACATCCTCGGGTCCCCAGCAATATACCTGGCAAGTTTCAAGTATATCGGACCCGTGGTTGTCGAGAAACAGCGGTCACAGACACACAGACAGACACACAGAGATTGCTGGAATTATAGATAGATGTATTGACCGAAGTAATCGAACATCTTTGGGCATTTTGGAACCCCCGGCCACAACCACAATCCACGTTCATTGTTTTTAATGTTTTTATTGGCTATTTATTAGTTTTCCTGAACTCTTTGTGTTGGTTTCTAGTGAATGACTTGTGATGGGAAAATATATTCAACAGTTGTGGATTGGTGGATTATGGAGAGGAAGAAGGGAGCATGGGGGGGGAGGGGAGGAGGTAAGGTTGTATGTGTGTGTGTATATGTGTGTGTGTGTGTGTGTGTGTGCGCATGTGTGTATGTGTGTATGTATGTACTGTATGTGTGTGTTTGTGTGTGTGTGTGTGTGTGTGTGTGTGTGTGTGTGTGTGTGTGTGTGTGTGTGTGTATGTTCATGTGAATGTCCGTGTATGTGTGTATGTGTGTTTGTGTGTGTGTGTGTGTGTGTGTATGTTCATGTGAATGTACGTGTGTGTATGTGTGTGTGTGTGTGTGTGTGTGTGTGTGTGTGTGTACGTATGTACTGTGTGTGTATGTGTATATGTATGTGTGTGTGTATTTGTATATGTGTTTGTATGTGTGTTTGTGTGTGTGTACGTGTGAATGTACGTGTGTCTGTGTGTGTATGTTCATGTGAATGTACGTGTGTGTATGTGTGTATGTGTGTGTGTGTGTGTGTGTGTGTGTGTGTGTATGTATATGTATGTGTATGTGTATATGTATGTACGTGTGTGTGTGTGTGTGTATTTGTATGTGTGTTTGTGTGTCTGTCAGTGTGTGTGTGTGTGTGTGTGTGTGTGTGTGTGTGTGTGTGTGTGTGTGTGTGTGTGTGTATGTTCATGTGAATGTACGTGTGTCTGTGTTTGTGTGTATGTTCATGTGAATGTACGTGTGTGTATGTGTGTATGTATGTGTGTGTGTATGTGTGTGTGTGTGTGTGTGTGTGTGTGTGTGTCTGTGTGTGTGTGTATGTGTGTGTGTATTATGTGTGTGTCTGTATCTGTATATATGTGTGTATGTATGTGTGTATGCATGTGTGAAATATAAGATGGAAGGTGATGGTGAAATGGAGGAGTATGTTAAGAGGTTTAAATGTTTCTAAACAATGCTGAAACTGTACTGCTTGGATCCCTGACGTGTAAAGTTATCCGATCTACCCTTTTCATGTTTTTTTCGTGAAACAAGAAAGAAAGTTATAAACACATTATTATTACCAAATTCCATTATGGTTATTTCATTAATTTACAGTGATCTCTTACCATAAAATCTCCCACACGACTAAGGGAAGATGGATAAGATGAACTGATGAATAAAAAAAAAATTCCAACTTTAATAATCACTTGACACAAAGTTTACAAACAGATCATCCAAGATTGTGTGCATGTGAAGACATCCTTCAAACAAAACAGACACATTAAGTAATTTCTGGATTAAAAACAACATCTAGATTCTAGACTATGATATTGGACCATCTCTGAGCAATGCTACAGATGGGGAGGATGAGATAGACTTTGGCCAGGTAACCAGAATCAAATTTCTTTCTGGCAACCAAATTAATTTCAGGAGAATGATCATGTCACGATGGCTTGTTGGTAAACCCCAGCTCTTTCATTAAAGACCTTCATGGAGGAGTTAATTGAGGAGCATTCACGATTGTTGTGCAACTGCTTGTTGAAATTAATAGTACGGCAGGGAACTTGAATTATGAGTTATACAAGTCGGTTTCCACCAAAGATTTTAAAGGGCAGTGAGCGATGATCATGAAATCTGAATAAAATGCTGCATAACTCAGATTCAGGATCTCAAATGGATTGCAACTGAGTTGTCCAACAATCAACCTCTGATATGAATCTGAATAAGATTTAGGACCTCTGAATCAACTTGTCCAATCTATCACATATCGTCGTTGACCATTGATGTCCCTGATGGAGACTTGGCATGGTCAGTAGAAAGATGTCGATGAAAAGGCAGTTCCACCAAAATGCTACAACATCCAACGCATAAATCACACTACCTTTCATAGAAAAGGTAAATAAAAAATAGATAAACTAGAGCGGACTCGGTAGAGCTCATTCCTCCACCAGGCTGAACAATTTACGTTTTGTATCCCTTTGATAGGTCGGATCTTCGCCAAAATCGAATCATTTTGTCTTTGTCACACACCTAACCTGTCCACAAAGTTTCGTTTGAATCCATTGATGACTTTATGAGATGTCCTGTTCACAAACAAACAAACAAACAAACGAACAATAAATATGTCGTGCATAGCACGATACTTACGAAATCCCTAAAATAAGTTGTCGGCCTATGGTGACCTCAAAAATAATTGGCGGGTGAATTCAGTGACCTGGTATGCAAATCCGCCTGAGATTTCCAGTTAATCAGATGAAAATTTAGAATTTTAGAAATTTGGCCAAGTTGACCTTTTGGCCTATGTTGACCTTTTGGCCAATGTTGACCTTTTGGCCTAAGTTGACCTAAAAATACTGGGTGTTTGAATTTAGTGACTAGATATGCAAATCCTCTAAAAATTTCAAGTTATTCGGATGAAAATTGAGTATTTTAGAAATTTGGCCTCTGTGACCTTTTGGCCTATGTTGACCTCAAAATTACTTGGTGGTTGAATTCAGTGTCCAGATATGCAAATCCTGTTAAAATTTCAATTTATTCAGAGGAAAATTGAGTGTTTTGGAAAACTGGCCTATGCTGACGTTTTGGCCTATGTTAACCTCAAAAATAGTTGTTGGTTGAATTCAGTTAACTGATATGAAAATTCTATTCAAATTTCAAGTCAAACGGATGAAAATTGAGGATTTTAGAAATATGACAAAAGTGGTTGGCCTTTGGCCTATGTTGACCTTTTGACCTCAAAAATATATCGGATGTTGTCGGACTATGAACTCTACCATTTGGTGAAGTTTCATGAAGATCGGTTTAAAATTGTGACCTGTAGTCAAGTATAAGTGAGCGGACAGACAAACCCACAAATGGAAAATCACTCATAGAGTGACACTTGGCAAAACAGAACAAAGTAGAATGGCACTCGGTAGAGCAACCTTTTGACCTCAAAAATAATTAGTGATTGAATTCAGTGACCTGATATGCAAATCGTCTTCAAAGTTTAAGCTAATCGGATGAAAATTGACAATTTTTAGAAATTTGGCCTATGTTGACCTTTTGGCCTATGTTGACCTCAAGGTGGTTGAATTCAGTAAGCTATGAAAAACCTTTTGAAATTTCAAGTCAATCGGATGAAAATTGAGGATTTTAGAAATTCGAAAAAATTGGTTGACCTTTGGCCGTTGACGTTATGACTTATGTTGATCAAAAAATAGTTGGTGGTTGAATTCAGTTCGCTGATATGAAAATCCTATTCAGATTTCAAGTGAATCGGTTGAAATTGAGGATTTTAGAAATTTTAAATTGTTGTCCTTTGGCCTATGTTGACCTTTTGGCCTATGCTGATCTCAAAAATAGTTGGTGGTTGAATTCAGTTCGCTGATATGAAAATCCGATTCAAATTTCAAGTCAATCAAATGAAAATTGAGAACTTTAGAATTATGAAAAAAGTGGTTGACCTATTGCCTATGTTGACCTTTTGGCCTATGTTGATCTCAAAAATAGTTTGTGGTTGAATTCAGTTCGCTGATATGAAAATCCCATTCAAATTCCAAGTCAATCGGATGAAAATTGAGGATTTAAAGAATTTGAAATTGTTGTTGACTTTTGGCCTATGTTGACCTTTTGGCCTATGCTGATCTCAAATATAGTTGGTGGTTGAATTCAGTTAGCCGATATATAAATCGTATTCAAATTTCAAGTCAATTGGTTAAAAATGGGGGATTTTAGAAATTCAAAAAAAAGTGGTTGACCTTTTGGCCTACACTGATCTCAAAAATAGTTGTCGGTTGAATTCAGTTCACCGATATGTAAATCCTATTCAAATTTCAAGTCAATCAGATGAAAATTGAGGCTTTTAGAAATTTGAAAAGAAGTGGTTGACTTTTGGCCTATGTTGACCTTTTGACTTTTTGACCTCAAAATATACAGGATTTTGTTGGACCATGAACTCTACCATTTGGTGACGTTTCGTGAAGATCGGTTAAAAGCTGTGACCTGTAGGCAAGTATAAGTGAGCGGACAGACAAACACACAAACCGGAGTGATCAACATACTTGCAAAAAAAAAAAACAAATTTGCCCACACACACACACACACACACACACACACACACACACACACACACACACACACACACACACACACACACACACACACACACATACACACACACACACACACACACAACCGGAGTGATCAACATACTTGTGAATAATTTTTTTGGTCAAGTAATATCGCACAAGACCAACCAATATACTTGGAAAATCTTCGATTTTCGCAAGTAACAAGGAAACACAGACAAGTTTTTCCTTCCACTTGTGTTATTGAGTGTTTGCGGCCGTATCCACCTTGTTCGCCCCCCCTGTGTTCCCCCCTTTTTCACTCATTCTTGCCCACATCTCGTATTTCTCTAAATCTCCCTCTATTTTGTCACTCAACCCATCTGTTGGCGAGTGCCTCCCTTCTCCTTCTTTTGACTGCTCTTTGCGTTCTGTTATGTCCTGGTTCGTTCTGTATTCTAGCTCCTCCATGAGCGTCGACACTGTTTTAGTAAAACATCCGATCAGTTTAATGAGCCATCCTATGCATGACTTGCTTTTCATGTCTGGTAATGAAAAGAACATGATGCAGCAAGAAAGATAACCATGCCGACGTTATCATAATTATATATACTAGGGCATGCCCGTACTATATATATATCTAAAATTATATTCCCCCCCCCTCTATTTACATGAAATGGTTTGGTCCAAAGCGAACGGCTTGCGAGTACGGTGACAATCCCCCCCCTCTATTTACATGAAATGGTTTGGTCCAAAGCGAACGGCTTGCGAGTACGGTGACAATCCCCCCCCTCTATTTACATGAAATGGTTTGGTCCAAAGCGAACGGCTTGCGGAGTTTGGTAAAGAAATCGCCATAACGTGCACAAACGCGCAGGAAAGCGAAAGAATCGCAAATTAGTTTTAATTAGTTTTAAAACATAGTTTAACGCCAACATAGCGGCAACATAGTTTGCCAACGTGAAATAAATGAATACGCTCTCAAATGTGCCGTCCGAGGCAGAGTCTGTTCGGCACGTTCGGCACACGTGATAGCTCGCTGCTCTCTGATTGGTTGAATCGTTTTTTGGACATAGCTCGGTAACTACTTGTCCGATTAATATGAAACCTTGAAAAGGCACATCCTCGGGTCCCCAGCAATATACCTGGCAAGTTTCAAGTATATCGAACCCGTGGTTGTCGAGAAACAGCGGTCACAGACATACAGACATACATACATACATACATACATACATACATACATACATACACACAGAGATTACTGGAATTATAGATAGATACTGTATATATATACATTATGAGTTCCCTTACAGGGAACATCAATGCAGGAGGAGGCCATTAAACTCATCATACCTGCACAATGGTTTCCAAACAATGGTTGGTTGTCCGTGCTCTGACTTTTTAACTCCTGAGTGTAAAGCAAAGAAGCAGCACGTACCAGTCTTTGGTATGAATCGGCTGGGATTGAACCAACAACCTCCCAAACTCAAAGCAGATACTAACAATTACACCACATGTGAAACAAGTCTTATCCGATAACCTCGAGGGGTTATTGGGGTCTTTGAGGCTGCACACACAAGACACAGCACTGCTCATGATATGCTTCTTAAGTAGACATTTCTGTCTAACTTCAGAGCTGTTCTGCATAACCTGCATGTGAAAATATAGCGCTGGAAGCACCTTGCTATCATTTGGGCCCTCTCGGGAAGTGGTATGACAAAATAAGTCGTTTCATCATGGTGGTAATGCTACAAATTACTATTGTCATTGACTGTACATCTCTTTCACACAGGTGACGTTCACCAAGCGCAAGTTTGGTCTGATGAAGAAGGCATACGAGCTAAGTGTCCTGTGTAACTGCGAGATTGCACTCATCATCTTTAACAGTGCCAACAAGCTATTCCAATATGCCAGCACGGACATGGACAAGGTTCTGCTCAAGTACACCGAGTACAATGAACCGCACGAGTCTCGCACCAACTCGGATATTGTTGAGGTGAGGACACATCGATGTGCATCGGTGATCCCGACGACAATTAGATGATGGCTTGCTAAGGAAATCCTGAATTCCTAATTTCCACTGCATGGGTCATGTTTTTCATCCAGAGTTACAAAACAGAAAATTACAGTTTAACGTTTTTAGTGGTTACAAACTACGCAGGTGACCAGCAGGCATGGCAGACCAAAAAAAAAACAAGCACAGATACATTCAAAGTACACCTCCCCCATGCCAAATAATAAATAACATATCCTCCAGCGTGCGGCATTGCCGGGGTAGCACATAGAGATGGTATTGGAAGGGAGAGGTGTACAATAATATAATTGATTGATTAATTGTGGAATTAAAATAAATAAATAATAATGGTAAAATAATTAATTTCTTAATCAATTGGCTAAAGCATACCTAAACTACCATTGTTTCACCCGAAGCTGTAAATTTGAAAAATTAATGAAATTATTAATTAATCGAAAAATTAAATAATTAATCGATTAATTGATTAAAAAACAAGTATTTAATTGATTAATTGATTGATCAATAAATCAAAAATATCCTATATAGCCAAATTACTTGGTCACTGTCATGTCCAAATATCAGCTTCCTAGCCCAAAAGGTGCCTCAGATAATGCTTCGATGAGAAAGTAAATAAATAAATGATAAATAATGAAAGTAAATAAATAATAATCGTAAAATAATTAATTCATAAATCAATTGGCTAATAGCATAGCTAAACCACCACTGTTTCATCCAAATCTGTAACTAAATTTTTTTTAGTGATTAATCGAATAATTAAATAATTTATCGATTAATTGATTCATCAATAAAATAACAAGAAGATGTCATGCGGAGCACGATACTTACAAAATCCGCCCCCCACCCCCAAGAAAAAAAATTCCATTGATACAGCAAATTGTCCATTTCATCAAGATTCAAATTGACAATCTTGATCAAAGCTCAGGTCAATAGGAAGAAAAGTTTCGATTTTTCAAATGAAAAATGATGATTTTGGAAGGTTGACCTTGAGTTGACCTTTGACATTTTGACCTCAAAAATCGTTAGTTTCCCTATTTAGTGATTCAATGTGCAAATGCTGTTCAATTTTCAAGTCAATCAGATGAAAATTGAGGATTTTAAAAACTTGGCCTATGTTGACCTTTTGGCCTATGTTGACCTCAAAAATAGTTGGTGGTTGAATTCAGTGACCATATATGTAAATCCTCTTAGAATCTCAAGTCAATAAAATGAAAATTGGTGATTTTAGAAATTCAGCCTATGTTGACCTTTTGGCCTATGTTTACCTAAAATATAATTTGTGGTTGAATGCAGTGACCAGATATGCAAGTCCTCTTCAAATTTCAAGTCAATTGGATGAAAATTGAGGATTTTAGAAATGTGGCATATGTTGACCTTTTGGCCTATGTTGACCTCAAATATACTTGGTGGTTGAATTCATTGACCAGATATGCAATTCCTTTTCAAATTTCAAGTAAATCGGATGAAAATTGAGGATTTTAGAAATATAGCAAAGTTGGTGACCTTTGGCCTATGTTGACCTTTTGACCTTTTGACCCCAAAAACAATAGGCTTCTCAATTGGGACGACCTATACAACTTGGTGAAGTTTCGTGACGATCGGTTTAGAATTGTGACCTGTAGGCCGGTGACAAACAAACAAACAAACAGACAGACAGACAGACAGAACCACAAACGCAACTGACCAATATACTTGAAAAATCTTCGATTTTGCAAGTAATAAATCAAAAATACCTTTTACAGCCAAATCACTTGGTTATTGTCATGTCCAAATATCAGCTTCCTAACTCAAAAGGTGCCTGAGATATTGCCCAGATGAGAAAGAAAAGAAATAAGTACTTAATTAATCGATAATAATTAAGTAATTAATCAATTAATCGATTAATAAAAATAAAAATACCGTTTTTGCCAAAGCACGTGCGCACTATTTTGCCCAAATTTCAGCTTCATAGCTTGAAGGATGGCTGAGATATTGCCCGGACAAACAAACAAACAAAAAAGAAACCAAAAAAGGAAACGAACAAACAAACAAACGGAGTGAAAACTGTGTCCTCCCTTTTGGCGCGCGTCATGGGCAGGCCCCCTTTGGTGCCCGGCAATGACGTCATGCTGCACTGGAGATAGAATGGGAAACAAGCTGTGTACAAAAGAAACAGATTGTCTTCTCGAATGTGTCCGATCTTTGTTTTACTTGCATGTCCCATCGAGATCGTCCTACCAATAATGAACTAACTCCACAAGGCAAGCATCTCCATCATGACTATGTATGTAGTTAGCTATAACTTCTTAACCACAAGGTCTATTCTTGAAATGTTAACTAGTCAGCTTGTTGATTGCTTGGGCAATTACACATCACCAGGAAGACCTTCAGATTGTTTGATAGAGCGTGAACGATGTCGCTATTTTCTTGACAGGTAGCAGAATAATTCCATGTGTTGATGGTTTTGACAATGGCTTCAGAAACGTTGTGTTTGTGAGTCACAACTGCTGTAATTGACGAAAAAAAATAAACCACAACCCAACAAATAAATGTCCTTAAAACTTGGGAATGCTTTGTGTAGCATTCAGTGCCTTTTAAAACGAGTTTTCTTTACAAGAAACAGGAATAACTCATTTTCCGTCCTCCTTTTTCAATGAAGCATGAATCTTATTGTTATATCGCTGGCAATTTTCCTGAGATAATTATCACGTAAATATTTGTAGATTACTCTCGTGGTCTGATTTACAAGTTTGTTAGTTTAGTCAACATGATAAAGTATAAAGCAACAGGTTTTTTTTTTCTTCCCCTTTTTTTTAGCAGTTTTAACAGCTGCGGCACAGTCGAAATATCCAAATTAATCGTGAAACATACCAGAACACAGAGATAAATAAAACGCTCGGACATTCATGCGATTATCGAGTAGGATGCATTGGAGGGAGGTTACATAATAGGGGCCGATTAAAAGAGTTTTTTTGGTTGAGTAATGGATGAGGGTAGTTCAAGATGGATTTTGTGTTCGATAAAGTGGAAAGTTACAATGTTGATGAAACTTAACCGATTTCTTGAGGTATTTCCTGCTGCACGTATGTACACACTTGCCATACCATCTGCATATACATATTTGGGACAGGTTGGCAGTCCTTTCAGGACATGTGCCACCCAGATGTTCTATGAGTGATCCACAAGGTCACACATCTGGAGTGTACCACTCGGGATGATTTTGAACTTCCAAGCATTGTCTCCGCTAGACTAGTACTAGTAGCGGTCACATTCGCCATTTGAGGATGAGAATGATCATCCGGTCAAGTCACTCCCCGAGACAGCATAAATGGCTGCCATCTGTGTATTGCTTGTCTCACTTCATTTTGTACCTCCAGTTGATGGTTGAACTATGAATTGTTTTAGGGGTGGTGACCAAGAATGTCTTCACTCTATGCTCCGTCACTTCATTTCTGGCATGACGTAATGGAGCCAGGTGTCATCACGTCAGTCTTCTTCACTAAGTCACCTCCCTCCATCTGGTAGTGTTTCCAGGAATTCTGTTGCAATGGCCGCATGAGTTGCCTTTTAATCAAACATGAGGTCCTTTGGTACCAGCCTTGCACTCACCTGATTGAATTTCAAGTGAGAATGAATGATTGCTTCCACACTTCTAGAACTGGCCTCCATTTCTTCTACAATCTCACGTGTAGTAATCTGGTGATTCCCTTTTCAACACATTTAATGTTTGTTTAAGATTGACATCATTTGTTTGCATGTGAGAATGCTCAATATCTCTGACCATTCTACAGGGATCTTTGAACTCATCAGATGTCTTTGAATGAAAGATATGCGTCGCCAAATTGTGCAGACAGCCTCCTGTGAATTTCAGCTGGTTTGATATTCTCCTTCACAAGGACCTTAATGATATACCTCTGTTCCACAGCAGATACTACTATATTAGACACCATATTGGGTTCACCCACAATTCTTTGACCAGCGTTGATGTCACTTCCTGTGTAACTTGCTCAGAGTTGACAATGCCATTGCACAAGGTGTAAGCAGAGAACTATTGTTATCTCATTGAACTTTCACTGGACTTTGGCCCACAGGTAGTATGTTTCTATGATACTGCTAATGGAGTGCCCCCTGTAGGTATTTGGAATTTGGTCAGGGTGCCAGCAATACCTCACCCACTCTTTGTTGAAGGACACTGACTGTATGGTATTGAAGTCCACCAACTAATGCCAGCAGATGGGATGCTCACTTAACGTCCATCCAATGGACCACGTATGTTGTGAGGCAATGGCCTGCCTGCGAAGCATCAATCCGACAGTTTATAGTTGGCCATGTAAATCAAACCGATAGCATGCAGACAGATCAAAAGGTATGTGCATTACCTGTGCACAATCCTGTAAGAAGAATTTCTAAAAAAGGTAATAAATGCCAATGGAAAACATCAACACTCGTTGGAGAAGAATGAATGTTTAGTTGTAGGACTGGAAAAGAAAGGTAGAAATCCTTGTTTGAATGTCTGTCTTGTACAAAATTTGAATAATCGCACAAAGTTCTGTCTTCGTACGCGATTAGCAAGGTCCCAAAACCCTGAGCCGACGGTCTGCCATCAATCCGTCATCCAAAATCAACACCGTGCATATCCTCCTCCATGCGGCTTTTTGTGCCCATTGCCCTTCATGTGACATCCCTGTTTTAGAAGCCCATCCGCCATACTTCAGCCACATACTTTGCAAGCTCTGCCCTCAGTGGAGCCAACCAGGCCAAGGTTGCTGCAACAGCTCTCTGTAAATTGGACAGTCATCGATGCTGCACTGATGCTGGAAGCCAAGCGTGTCACCGGGCACAGTGGAACACAGCGTGCTAATGGGACACAGACAAGTGCCGTGTACGTCCCAGGTGTGCCAGCTTGCAGAGCGGTGCTTGCCTTTTGTTACAAACAGGGCGTGCACAGTTTTTCGCATTGCCACCTATTGTTCTTGGATTAGCTTGTACTGAATTTGCCATTGTTGGACGAGTATTGTTATTGTTCTGATTGTTGAGCAGACTAGCTGATGCGACCGAAATGATGAGGGATATTTTAGGTCAACGCGAAAAATCGTGATCATTACGCGACTCACAATAGCCAGTCGGTGATACTCAGCATCCTAATTGGTAATTATACTTCATTAAATTATACAAAGAATCATCGTAGAGTTAAGATGCATTCGGCTTCCTTTTTCCCATCAGGTAGTTTGCCTCTCACCTTTCTTATGGAAGACAAAGATTTTCTTCTCCTTGTACAATTCCATGGTTCAATGCGAACAGATTTACTTGGAGCTGCATTGAGTGGGCCGAGATGAAACGTGTTGTTGAAATGTGTCGCATGACCCCGATGAAAAATCTTCCTTTGTTTTTTTTTTTTTGCCATGTCGTGGTCTTGGTAGTCATCGAAGACCAGACGAGGTTGCTTGGCACAGGCCTTGTGTATAAATTGCCTCTGGATATGCGCCAGGATTGCATTCCTGTCGAAGAGAGGCTCAGTGACCCAAGCACTACGTTGGAATCTGCCTTGGGAACATTTCACAAGCAGGTCAAAGAGATTGCAGGGTCTCGAGGAGAATTGAGATGTACCTCTCCACACAATTTCCATTTGTCCCTGACCACGGGGGCTTCGCAGTGGTGGAATTAATCCTCCGTCGGTGTGACCTGAGTCGTGCTAATCCTATTTGCCTCAGTTGCTGGGAGCATTAGTGGCTTCTCTTTTCTTGACCACCTAACATTTTTCTGCTAGCCCGCTGGCGATGCCCTATTTAATGTGACCCGTCTGTAGTTGGATCCTGACTAGACGATGGTTACTTTCTTGCCTTGGAGATAGTAAAATAATTAATTGTAATAACTTCATGGATCTTTGCCTTCCTTCAATGGACAAAGAGAAGAATCAAACGTTTGGAATTGAAAAAACTTGTATTTGAGTACTGTATTTAGAAGTCTGTGTACCTTTTTTGTGCTTTGTCTATACTGTTACAAAATAATCATTGTTACAATTCTTCCATATATATTCTGGCAATTTCAATTTCACGATTTGTTTCACATTCACTCATCATTCCTCCTTTGGCGGGCAATCGTCTGCCATTCAGTGGCCACATCAGTACTCTCGTTCCAGGCGAACCCGTCTGTCCGCATTGGCTTCTGGGGACATTAAAATATCCCACAGTGTCTTTCAGAAAGAGCAGGTGACTTGTCGTCTCGATACCCTGAACAAATTTCAAATTCCTAGCATATCCCACCGCAGGCACCACATCACTAGCACGGCTGTCGAACAACAACAAGACAACCGTCTATTCAACGTCTTTTTAACGTATCCTTGCTGTTTCGACGCAGTGTTCGCTTGCTGGGTACGGAGCATGCGTGCAGTGGCAACATTTTGCAGTGTAAAACGCTCCATCCTTAATGTCCACAAAAGCAGATGGAATTGTTAGTTTAATGTCCCTGTAGGCTGTTGGAATTTAGTCGAACATTGCTTCTGCGCAGACAACCAACAAACATGGAATATTTGCAAAAATGTTACGCCTGCTTTCAGCACAGTGTAATGTACTGTTACGTACTTCATAGTATGTCAACTGTAAACATCTAAACACCTTCACTGAAGCCGCCTCCCCCCCCCCCCCCCCACAGGCCCTGCAATATTTCGTCAGAAGCTTATTATCCGAGCCCCACTGAGATGAGCAGAGCCAAGTGATGCGTGAGAGGAGAATGTGTAGGCCTGAGTTTCCAGTACTTATAGCCCGCAGGAAGTGCGAGTCGGATTATTGGCGCTCCTGTCTTCCACACCCTTGCATTTTCTAAGCTGTGCCGAATGTAATGCATGTAGGTGTGTTCATTCATGTGTGTGGGAAAGAATGCTTCTCTTTAAAAACACATTTCGTGGATTGTTACTTTCGTTAGTTGAGCGATTATAAGATGATCATCTTTTGGGTTTTTGCTGTTACCGTGCTTATTTGTGCAGTGTTTCGCAGACGGAAACTTGGCCGTTCACACAGCCATGTATACTGTTCTGTTAATGGTGCATAACTTAACTCTTTGACCTTGTATGAAATTTTACACCCCGCCCTTCTGCCAAACAAGAAGCAGGTTTAAGAAAGTTAAGTTGCGTAAAGGCATGTGGCGTTCTGGAAAACAACTCGTTATTTTCTATTGAATCGCCGTCGATCTCTGGAATATCTACTACCAACATCGATGTTGTGATATGTACATTGCATGTACAGACAAAGGCATGTGCAGGCCAGAAGGAGGGTGTGTGTGTGAAAGATGCCAGAGGGTGTGGTGCTTGATTGAACAATGTGATGTGGAAGGTGGAGGGAGGGTGTGGGCGGTGGGTTTGATGGGGTTGAGGGAGGGATAAAGGAGGGAGGGGAGGAGTTGGTTTGTGGCGGATTGTAAAGTAACGTCACCAAATCATTTGGGATTGTAATTCAATATCAAGTAAATGGGCAAGGAAACAGCGGAGGAAACTGGAGATTTAAAAACTATGACCTGGGTCATTAGCCTTAGTATTATTAGTTAGCCGTTAGACTTATCAGGGTATCAGAGAATACTGATGGGGGATAATTCAAATACTCATGTCATGATAATTATGATACTCATGTACTCATGTCATCATACTCACTCATGGGGGATACTCATGTCAAACACTTAGATAATTCAGCACCATTTGGAGACATTGGATGAATGAATGGATGAATGAATGATCGTTTTAAGGCCATTTTCCCCGCTAGAGCGGGGGTAGCCTTGCGGGCCCCATGACAATCATGGTTCCCTGTTTGAGGCAATGTTTTTATGGCCGGATGCCCTTCCTGACGCCAACCCTTGGTCACGCTCTTACGATGCGCAGGGATATGGTGTACCTATTCTAAATCGGGGTACACACCGTAATCATTCATCCCAGCAAGCTGGTACTCAATTTGCCGACCTCGGAAGGATGACAGGCTGAGTCAACCCCCCTGGTGTTAATTCAGCGATCGACCGGGATTCGAACCCAGGATCCTAGGATCCCAAGCCAGCACCCTAACCGCTAAGCCAACACCAGGCCACCAACACCAGCCAACACCAACAAAACAAGGAATAAATTACATCAACAACTCCATGGGAATCTCATGATAAATCTTGGCACCCAAGCTATATTACATCAAAAATGTGTGAAGAGTACAATAAAATAGGGTTCCATTTTTAAAATTATAATCCTAAAGGTCATTTTAAGGTCACTGAAGGTCATGACCCACAACATAATTATTTAGAGTCAGTGTGAATGCAAATGGAAAAATGTACAAAGAACAAGAAGTAAAACATTGTAAATCTCCATCATAATTGGGAATTGGGAGGACGATATGAGGAGCCAAGATAAATAAAAAAAGATGACACTGTGTGAAAGTGCAAGCTGTTTGCTGTCTCCTTGTATCATTGATTTTTGAGGTTACCTTATTAAATCCACATGACGTGTTGCTGTTTATTACCTGTTCTCGGGGGACAAAACTCGTTTTTAAATGAGCCATGTATAGTGTTTTTGGAATGTTCGCATTCACACAAGGCATTTAATGCGCTGCAGCTAAAAATGTTTCACTTTACTGTTGAGATTTCGAGATCGGCAAGTTTAATTTTGTTGTTAGCATAATCAAATGTCTGTAATAGTTTATATGAAGTGTAAATAAAACAAATAATGGATACAACTAGTATCGTTTGCAAACCATGGTCAAAAAGTAAATTATGAGTGAGATAGATGAGACAGAGAGATAGAGAGAGGAAGACAGAGACAAAAAAAGAGAGAGAGAGAGAGAGATAGAGAGACAGACAGAGAGATAGACAGAGACAGATTATGAGATCGAGAGAAACAGATAGAGCGATAGACAGAGGGAGACAGAGATAGAGCGATAGACAGAGAGAGACAGAGATAGAGCGATAGACGGGGGAGACAGAGATAGACAGAGAGAGACAGAGTGTGTGTGTGAGAGAGAGACAGAGACAGAGACAGAGACAGAGAGAGAGATAGAGATAGAGATAGATATGGACAGACAGACAGACAGAGAGAGATAGACAGACAGAGAGAGAGATAGACAGAGAGATAGACAGACAGAGAGATAGACAGACGGAGAGAGAGAGATAGACAGAGAGAGAGAGATAGACAGAGAGAGAGAGATAGACAGAGAGAGAGAGACAGACAGAGACAGAGAGAAACAGAGAGAGATAGACAGACAGAGAGAGATAGACAGAGAGAGAGATAGACAGAGAGAGAGATAGACAGAGACAGGGAGAGAAACAGAGTGAGTGAGAGAGAGACAGACAGAGACAGAGAGAAACAGAGAGATAGACAGAGAGAGAGTGAGAGAGATTTTGAATGTTGCAGTCCTTTTGACCTTGCAGGGATTCCTGGAAAAATGGTTGTTCGCCCAACCCAGTGGATTAATGACAATTGTCCTGCCAGGAGGAGGAGTTTGACAGCCCTGACCGTGATCTACACTTTCCGTTGTATTCAATCAAAAGTGCAAAATTAAAATCCTACATTTGATTATTGAGATGAAAACATCAACAAATGCAGTAACATCTACGGTACAAGGAATATCTTCAAGATGGTGTAAAGCGGTTGAAACAAAGCAGGTGACACAAAAGGAAGAGTCCTCAAGGAATGATAGTTGCAGCCAAGCAAGTTCTAACCCGGCGTTTCCGGGGAGATGGGCCTGGGTGTGGTTATACAAACAGTCTCTACGAACGTACTCCCAACAGGCACACTTTCCATTGCACTCCTCCATTCGGACGGCAAAGACTCTAACCTGCTGTGGCATCAACCTTGATTACCGCCACTCGAGGCCTTTAATCAACCAAGAGCAGCCCATCCTCATTAGGCAGCCAAGGGAGGATGCTTATGGTACCTCACCATCTTGTACCACATGCCACAGCTGTGCTATAAAATATGCAACACTTCTGTCTGCCTCTTAAAGGCCATAACTTGGGACTGAATGACCCATACCTTTACATATTTTGGGGAAAACAGTTTTCGGTGACATTTTTTTCTATTCCTCTGATATTGTTTTTTTAATCTTCTCTTCCTTCACTTTTTTGATTTTAGTTTCTGGCACAGAACCAGATTTTAGGCCCTTCCAAGAACTTGTTTGTGGCTGGGTCCATGGGCGCGTGCCACACGAGGCAGATAAATGGGTGTGAGGGAGGTGGATTTCTTTCCCAGCCTGTTTAGCTCTGCCAAGCCTGTGATCAGAGAACTAATTTGACCAAAGCAGATCCATATGCCCGCCTCTGCCTTGCATGCATCAAAGAAATCCTTGTTAGCTCGGGCGGTTTAATGTGAAGTGAAATGGCTTATGGCTGCACGCGCAATTTTTATGAAGATTTAGCATCAGGAAATGCACGTAAACATGGAGAATCCACCGGATTTAATCTCTGTCCATTCTAACTCTGTTATTTCTGGTTGTGTTGGGTGTTGGGTGATGGGTCTTTATCACGTAACAAACTAGTCGCAGGTTGAAAATGTCAAATAAGCTTTGAGTTTCCAATTGCAGAGATGGTTAATGGATGCTCAGCAATTAAAAAACAAAATCATCAAAATTGATCGGGTTTGGCCTTTCTTGAAGTGGTCACCTATAAACATTTGAAAAGCTGAAAAAGTGCTTCATCCTAGGTAACAATGGATGCTTAGTCATTTGATTTGGCCTGAGGGAAATATGTCTCGCATTATGTTCCACACGGTTCCCACCCCAGAAAAATGGGGGTGATTAGTAAGGTGGGGCAAGATGATCTTGTCGGAAAATATGGCACAAGATGACAACCGCTTCCTCCTCCCATCATTTGCATAACCTCCTCATTCATGGGTATTTGTTCAGTATCTTGAATGGCCACGCCAGAAAGGGCAATCTAGCTCATTTTATCGCAGAGAGTCCCTCCTCTAAATCCTGGTGGCATCTGGTCAAATCTGTTTCTGGTGTTTGTTCCCCCTTCATCCCCTCCCTTACCTCAAATGGCTACACAGCTGACACCGCACGTGACAACTCTGTGTTTGCCTCAAAATCTTGTATCCGAAACCCATCACTCTCTGTACCCACCTTACCCAGTAGAACCCAGCTGCGACTGGACTCTGTGTCCTTCTGTCCTGACAAGGTGGAGAAGTTTCTGTCAAACCTCGACTGGGATTCTGCAACTGGACCAGACGGCATCAGCCCACAGGTCCTAAAATCCTGCTCTGCCACTCTATCTCACCCTCTCTCAATTCTCTTCACCCTCTCTTTTGCTCAATGTCATCTGCCATCTGCTTGGAAATCAGCCAACCCTACCACTTTACACAAAAAAGTACAAAAACATATCCTTGCAACTACAGACCAATCAGCCTGCTCCCAATCATCAGCAAGGTCTTGGAATCGATCATTGCTTCTGACATCAAATCCTTCCTCTTCTCCAATGGCTTGATCTCGGATCATCAATTTGGATTCAGACCAGGTCATTCTACTCTGGACATTCTGCTTCTGCTGTCTCAACAATGGATGGAGGTCCTCAATACCAAAAAGGAAATCAGAGCTGTCTCCGTTGACATATCTCGTGCCTTCGATATGGTCGAGCAACCCGCCCTGCTCATCAAACTCTCCTCCTATGGTATCGACGGAAACCTCCACGCATGGCTTGCAGACTTCCTTTCTGGTTGCAGTCAACATGTGGCCCTGAATGGAATTATCTCATCTCCCCTTCCTGTTCAGGCTGGAGTTCCTCAGGGCAGTGTTCTGGGCCCTGTGCTTTTTCTTGTCTTCATTAATGATCTCTCCGACTCTCTGGAAAATCCTCTCTATCTCTTTGCTGATGACTCCACTCTCTGCCACTCCATATCTCAACCCTAAGATCGGCCTGCAGCAGCCTCTTCACTCTCTGCAGACCTGGACAGTATCACAAACTGTTTAAACAAGTGGAACATGTCTTTCAATCCTGACAAATCTCACACTCTCACTTTGTCTCTCCGAAAAGATCATCTGGACAACCCTCCCATCTACTTTCTGAATAATCCTCTTGAAGAAGTTCTGTCACTCAAGCTTTTGGGTTTCACTATCTGCCATGATCTTTCCTGGAAAGACCGCATTTCCAAGCTGGCCTCCAAATCCAGGTTCCGACTGGGCATCCTTCGTCATTCAAAGTCCTTTCTGGGCACTTCTTAGCTCCTCACCACATACAAAACATTCATCCGCAGCTCATTGGAATACAGCTCTCCCCTCTGGGCTGGTGCTCCTGCCTCACACCGAGCTTGGCTTCACGCGATTGAAACCAAAGCATTCAGAATCATTGGAATCTCCCGCAATGAAGTTGATTCTGAGGGCCTTTCTCTCTCTCAGCGCAGGCAGGGAGGTGGTCTTTCTGTCTTCTCCCGACTCCTCTCCAGCCTTGCTCCCCCTGCTCTGCCTGTGCTCTGTCCCCCAAATATTCCTGTGGGACACACAAGATCTGCCAGCAACCCTCTTCTGGTGAAACTTCCCAAATCAAGACTCTCTGCTCACCTTCACTCCTTCATTCCTCTTTTCTTCCTCCTCTGGAACAAACTCCTTCACTCTCTTCAATGCCTCTCCTCCCTCCGGGTCTTTAAAACAGATGTTCACCACCATCTGTTATCTTCCCCCATCTAAAACCTTGATCTTTTCTACCCACGTTAAAACACCCCAAATCCGCCTCTTTCAATCCCCAACTTATTTCCTGAAATTCCTTGTAGTGTTCATTTGCTTCATGAAGCAATTAGGACGGGGAAGACCGAGAAAGACTTGGCTAAAGATGGTGGAAGAAGAAATGCAGGCAAGGGGGTTAACAAGGATAGA